>NW_027206893.1:0-162000 GCF_032191515.1 Phaenicophaeus curvirostris | reverse complement strand
AAGCTGCTACCATCAAATATTTGCCCTCATTAGACTCCCCTCTGGAAGTGCTTTCACTGCAAGCTGCAGATTCCCTCCTAACAGCAAGCTTTAGGATAGGGTACTGAATTGTAACTTACTTTCGCCTAATAATGCGATTTTGGCAAACAGAGTATCTCCCGCAGGGAAGCTGCTACCATCAAATGTTTGCCCTCATTAGACTCCCCTCTGGAAGTGCTTTCACTGCAAGCTGCAGATTCCCTCCTAACAGCAAGCTTTAGGATAGGGTACTGAATTGTAACTTACTTTCGCCTAATAATGCGATTTTGGAAAAGAGAGTATCTCCCGCAGGGAAGCTGCTACCATCAAATGTTTGCCCTCACTAGACTCCCCTCTGGAAGTGCTTTCACTGCAAGCTGCAGATTCCCTCCTAACAGCAAGCTTTAGGATAGGGTACTGAATTGTAACTTACTTTCGCCTAATAATCAGATTATGGCAAAGAGAGTATCTCCCGCAGGGAAGCTACTACCATCAAATGTTTCCACTCATTAGACTCCCCTCTGGAGGCGCTTTCACTGCAAGCTGCAGATTCCCTCCTAACAGCAAGCTTTAGGATAGGGTACTGAATTGTAACTTACTTTCGCCTAATAATGCGATTTTGGCAAAGAGACTATCTCCCGCAGGGAAGCTGCTACCACCAAATGTTTGCCCTCATTAGACTCCCCTCTGGAAGCGCTTTCTCTGCAAGATGCAGATTCCCTCCTAACAGCCAGCTTTAGGATAGGGTACTGAATTGTATCTTACTTTCGCCTAATAATGCGATTTTGGAAAAGAGACTATCTCCCGCAGGGAAGCTGTTACCATCAAATGTTTGCCCTCATTAGACTCCCGTCTGGAAGCGCTTTCACTGCAAGCTGCAGATTCCCTCCTAACAGCAAGCTGTAGGACAGGGTACTGAATTGTAACTTAACTGCGGCTAATAAGGCGATTTTGGCAAAGAGAATATCTCCCGCAGGGAAGCTGCTACCATCAAATGTTTGCCCTCATTAGACTCCCCTCTGGAAGCGCTTTCACTGCAAGCTGCAGATTCCCTCCTAACAGCAAGCTTTAGGATAGGGTACTGAATTGTAACTTACTTTCGCCTAATAATGCGATTTTGGCAAAGAGAATATCTCCCGCAGGGAAGCTGCTGCCACTAAATGTTTGCCCTCATTAGACTCCCCTCTGGAAGCGCTTTCACTGCAAGCTGCAGATTCCCTCCTAACAGCAAGCTTTAGGATAGGGTACTGAATTGTAACTTAACTGCGGATAATAAGGCGATTATGGCAAAGAGAGTATCACCCACAGGGAAGCTGCTAACATCAAATGTTTGCCCTCATTAGACTCCCCTCTGGAAGCGCTTTCACTGCAAGCTGCAGATTCCCTCCTAACAGCAAGCTTTAGGATAGGGTACTGAATTGTAACTTAACTGCGGCTAAAAAGGCGATTATGGCAAAGAGAATATCTCCCGCAGGGAAGCTGCTACCATCAAATGTTTGCCCTCATTAGACTCCCCTCTGGAAGTGCTTTCACTGCAAGCTGTAGATTCCCTCCTAACAGCAAGCTTTAGGATAGGGTACTGAATTGTAACTTACTTTCGCCTAGTAATGCGATTTTGGCAAAGAGAGTATCACCCACAGGGAAGCTGCTACCATCAAATGTTTGCCCTCATTAGACTCCCCTCTGGAAGCGCTTTCACTGCAAGCTGCAGATTCCCTCCTAACAGCAAGCTTTAGGATAGGGTACTGAATTGTAACTTACTTTCGCCTAATAATGCGATTTTGGCAAAGAGACTATCTCCCGCAGGGAAGCTGCTACCATCAAATGTTTGCCCTCGTTAGACTCCCCTCTGGAAGCGCTTTCACTGCAAGCTGCAGATTCCCTCCTAACAGCAAGCTTTAGGATAGGGTACTGAATTGTAACTTAACTGCGGATAATAAGGCGATTATGGCAAAGAGAATATCTCCCGCAGGGAAGCTGCTACCATCAAATGCTTGCCCTCATTAGACTCCCCTCTGGAAGCGCTTTCACTGCAAGCTGCAGATTCCCTCCTAACAGCAAGCTGTAGGACAGTGTACTGAATTGTAACTTAACTGCGGCTAATAAGGCGATTATGGCAAAGAGATTATCTCCCGCAGGAAGCTGCTACCATCAAATGCTTGCCCTCATTAGACTCCCCTCTGGAAGCGCTTTCACTGCAAGCTGCAGATTCCCTCCTAACAGCAAGCTTTAGGATAGGGTACTGAATTGTAACTTACTTTCGCATAATAATGCGATTTTGGCAAAGAGAGTATCTCCCGCAGGGAAGCTGCTACCATCAAATGTTTGCCCTCATTAGACTCCCCTCTGGAAGCGCTTTCACTGCAAGCTGTAGATTCCCTCCTAACAGCAAGCTTTAGGATAGGGTACTGAATTGTAAATTACTTTCGGCTAATAATGCGATTTTGGCAAAGAGAGTATCTCCCGCAGGGAAGCTGCTACCATCAAATCTTTGCCCTCATTAGACTCCCCTCTGGAAGCGCTTTCACTGCAAGCTGCAGATTCCCTCCTAACAGCAAGCTTTAGGATAGGGTACTGAATTGTAACTTAACCGCGGCTAATAAGGCGATTTTGGCAAAGAGAGTATCTCCCGCAGGGAAGCTGCTACCATCAAATGTTTGCCCTCATTAGACTCCCCTCTGGAAGCGCTTTCACTGCAAGCTGCAGATTCCCTCCTAACAGCAAGCTTTAGGATAGGGTACTGAATTGTAACTTAACTGCGGCTAATAAGGCGATTTTGGCAAAGAGAGTATCACCCACAGGGAAGCTGCTAACATCAAATGTTTGCCCTCATTAGACTCCCGTCTGGAAGCGCTTTCACTGCAAGCTGCAGATTCCCTCCTAACAGCAAGCTGTAGGACAGGGTACTGAATTGTAACTTAACTGCGGCTAATAAGGCGATTTTGGCAAAGAGAATATCTCCCGCAGGGAAGCTGCTACCATCAAATGCTTGCCCTCATTAGAGTCCCCTCTGGAAGCGCTTTCACTGCAAGCTGCAGATTCCCTCCTAACAGCAAGCTTTAGGATAGGGTACTGAATTGTAACTTAACCGCGGCTAATAAGGCGATTTTGGCAAAGAGACTATCTCCCGCAGGGAAGCTGCTGCCACCAAATGTTTGCCCTCATTAGACTCCCCTCTGGAAGCGCTTTCACTGCAAGCTGCAGATTCCCTCCTAACAGCAAGCTTTAGGATAGGGTACTGAATTGTAACTTACTTTCGACTAATAATGCGATTTTGGCAAAGAGAGTATATCCCGCAGGGAAGCTGCTACCATCAAATGTTTGCCCTCATTAGACTCCCCTCTGGAAGCGCTTTCACTGCAAGCTGCAGATTCCCTCCTAACAGCAAGCTTTAGGATAGGGTACTGAATTGTAACTTAACCGCGGCTAATAATGCGATTTTGGCAAAGAGAGTATCTCCCGCAGGGAAGCTGCTACCATCAAATGTTTGCCCTCATTAGACTCCCCTCTGGAAGCGCTTTCACTGCAAGCTGCAGATTCCCTCCTAACAGCAAGCTTTAGGATAGGGTACTGAACTGTATCTTAACTTCGTCTAATACGGCGATTATGGCAAAGAGAATATCTCCCGCAGGGAAGCTGCTACCATCAAATGTTTGCCCTCATTAGACTCCCCTCTGGAAGTGCTTTCACTGCAAGCTGTAGATTCCCTCCTAACACCAAGCTTTAGGATAGGGTACTGAATTGTAACTTACTTTCGCCTAGTAATGCGATTTTGGCAAAGAGAGTATCTCCCGCATGGAAGCTGCTACCATCAAATGTTTGCCCTCATTAGACTCCCCTCTGGAAGCGCTTTCACTGCAAGCTGCAGATTCCCTCCTAACAGCAAGCTTTAGGATAGGGTACTGAATTGTAACTTACTTTCGCCTAATAATGCGATTTTGGCAAAGAGACTATCTCCCGCAGGGAAGCTGCTGCCACCAAATGTTTGCCCTCATTAGACTCCCCTCTGGAAGCGCTTTCACTGCAAGCTGCAGATTCCCTCCTAACAGCAAGCTTTAGGATAGGGTACTGAATTGTAACTTACTTTCGCCTAATAATGCGATTTTGGCAAAGAGACTATCTCCCGCAGGGAAGCTGCTACCATCAAATGTTTGCCCTCATTAGACTCCCCTCTGGAAGCGCTTTCACTGCAAGCTGCAGATTCCCTCCTAACAGCAAGCTTTAGGATAGGGTACTGAATTGTAACTTACTTTCGCCTAATAATGCGATTATGGCAAAGAGACTATCTCCCGCAGGGAAGCTGCTACCATCAAATGTTTGCCCTCATTAGACTCCCCTCTGGAAGCGCTTTCACTGCAAGCTGCAGATTCCCTCCTAACAGCAAGCTTTAGGATAGGGTACTGAATTGTAACTTAACTGAGGCTAATAAGGCGATTTTAGCAAAGAGAATATCTCCCGCAGGGAAGCTGTTACCATCAAATGTTTGCCCTCATTAGACTCCCCTCTGGAAGTGCTTTCACTGCAAGCTGCAGATTCCTTCCTAACAGCAAGCTTTAGGATAGGGTACTGAATTGTAACTTACTTTCGCCTAATAATGCGATTTTGGCAAAGAGAGTATCTCCCGCAGGGAAGCTGCTAACATCAAATCTTTGCCCTCATTAGACTCCCCTCTGGAAGCGCTTTCACTGCAAGCTGCAGATTCCCTCCTAACAGCAAGCTTTAGGATAGGGTACTGAATTGTAACTTAACCGCGGCTAATAAGGCGATTTTGGCAAAGAGACTATCTCCCGCAGGGAAGCTGCTACCATCAAATGTTTGCCCTCATTAGACTCCCCTCTGGAAGTGCTTTCACTGCAAGCTGCAGATTCCCTCCTAACAGCAAGCTTTAGGATAGGGTACTGAATTGTAACTTACTTTCGCCTAATAATGCGATTTTGGCAAAGAGACTATCTCCCGCAGGGAAGCTGCTGCCACCAAATGTTTGCCCTCATTAGACTCCCCTCTGGAAGCGCTTTCACTGCAAGCTGCAGATTCCCTCCTAACAGCAAGCTTTAGGATAGGGTACTGAATTGTAACTTACTTTCGCCTAATAATGCGATTTTGGCAAAGAGAGTATCTCCCGCAGGGAAGCTGCTAACATCAAATGTTGGCCCTCATTAGACTCCCCTCTGGAAGCGCTTTCACTGCAAGCTGCAGATTCCTTCCTAACAGCAAGCTTTAGGATAGGGTACTGAATTGTAACTTACTTTCGCCTAATAATGCGATTTTGGCAAAGAGAATATCTCCCGCAGGGAAGCTGCTACCATCAAATGTTTGCCCTCATTAGACTCCCCTCTGGAAGCGCTTTCACTGCAAGCTGCAGATTCCCTCCTAACAGCAAGCTTTAGGATAGGGTACTGAATTGTAACTTACTTTCGCCTAATAAGGCGATTTTGGAAAAGAGAGTATCTCCCGCAGGGAAGCTGCTACCATCAAATGTTTGCCCTCATTATACTCCCCTCTGGAAGCGCTTTCACTGCAAGCTGCAGATTCCCTCCTAACAGCAAGCTTTAGGATAGGGTACTGAATTGTAACTTAACTGCTGCCAATAAGGCGATTATGGCAAAGAGAATATCTCCCGCAGGGAAGCTGCTACCATCAAATGTTTGCCCTCGTTAGACTCTCCTATGGAAGCGCTTTCACTGCAAGCTGCAGATTCCCTCCTAACAGCAAGCTTTAGGATAGGGTACTGAATTGTAACTTAAATGCGGATAATAAGGCGATTTTGGCAAAGAGAGTATCACCAAGAGGGAAGCTGCTAACATCAAATGTTTGCCCTCATTAGACTCCCGTCTGGAAGCGCTTTCACTGCAAGCTGCAGATTCCCTCCTAACAGCAAGCTTTAGGATAGGGTACTGAATTGTAACTTAACTGCGGCTAATAAGGCGATTATGGTAAAGAGAGTATCTCCCGCAGGGAAGCTGCTACCATCAAATGTTTGCCCTCATTAGACTCCCCTCTGGAAGCGCTTTCACTGCAAGCTGCAGATTCCCTCCTAACAGCAAGCTTTAGGATAGGGTACTGAATTGTAACTTACTTTCGCCTAATAATGCGATTTTGGCAAAGAGACTATCTCCCGCACGGAAGCTGCTACCATCAAATGTTTGCCCTCATTAGACTCCCCTCTGGAAGCGCTTTCACTGCAAGCTGCAGATTCCCTCCTAACAGCAAGCTTTAGGATAGGGTACTGAATTGTAACTTAACTGCTGCCAATAAGGCGATTTTGTCAAAGAGAGTATCTCCCGCAGGGAAGCTGCTACCATCAAATGTTTGCCCTCATTAGACTCCCCTCTGGAAGCGCTTTCACTGCAAGCTGCAGATTCCCTCCTAACAGCAAGCTTTAGGATAGGGTACTGAATTGTATCTTACTTTCGGCTAATAATGCGATTTTAGCAAAGAGAATACCTCCCGCAGGGAAGCTGCTACCATCAAATGTTTGCCCTCATTAGACTCCCCTCTGGAAGCGCTTTCACTGCAAGCTGCAGATTCCCTCCTAACAGCAAGCTTTAGGATAGGGTACTGAATTGTAACTTACATTCGCCTAATAATGCGATTTTGGCAAAGAGAGTATCTCCCGCAGGGAAGCTGCTACCATCAAATGTTGGCCCTCATTAGACTCCCCTCTGGAAGCGCGTTCACTGCAATCTGCAGATTCCCTCCTAACAGCAAGCTTTAGGATAGGGTACTGAATTGTAACTTAACTGCGGCTAATAAGGCGATTATGGCAAAGAGAGTATCTCCCGCAGGGAAGCTGCTACCATCAAATGTTTGCCCTCATTAGACTCCCCTCTGGAAGCGCTTTCACTGCAAGCTGCAGATTCCCTCCTAACAGCAAGCTTTAGGATAGGGTACTGAATTGTAACTTAACTGCGGCTAATAAGGAGAATTTGGCAAAGAGAATATCTCCTGCAGGGAAGCTGCTACCATCAAATGCTTGCCCTCATTAGACTCCCCTCTGGAAGCGCTTTCACTGCAAGCTGCAGATTCCCTCCTAACAGCAAGCTTTAGGATAGGGTACTGAATTGTATCTTACTTTCGCCTAATAATGCGATTTTGGCAAAGAGAATATCTCCCGCAGGGAAGCTGCTACCATCAAATGTTTGCCCTCATTAGACTCCCGTCTGGAAGCGCTTTCACTGCAAGCTGCAGATTCCCTCCTAACAGCAAGCTTTAGGATAGGGTACTGAATTGTATCTTACTTTCGCCTAATAATGCGATTTTAGCAAAGAGAATATATCCCGCAGGGAAGCTGCTACCATCAAATGTTTGCCCTAATTAGACTCCCCTCTGGAAGCGCTTTCACTGCAAGCTGCAGATTCCCTCCTAACAGCAAGCTTTAGGATAGTGTACTGAATTGTAACTTAACTGCGGCTAATAAGGAGAATTTGGCAAAGAGAATATCTCCTGCAGGGAAGCTGCTACCATCAAATGCTTGCCCTCATTAGACTCCCCTCTGGAAGCGCTTTCACTGCAAGCTGCAGATTCCCTCCTAACACCAAGCTTTAGGATAGGGTACTGAATTGTAACTTACTTTCGCCTAATAAAGCGATTTTTGAAAAAGATTATCTCCCGCAGGGAAGCTGCTACCATCAAATGTTTGCCCTCATTAGACTCCCCTCTGGAAGCGCTTTCACTGCAAGCTGCAGATTCCCTCCTAACAGCAAGCTTTAGGATAGGGTACTGAATTGTATCTTACTTTCGCCTAATAATGCGATTTTGGCAAAGAGAATATCTCCCGCAGGGAAGCTGCTACCATCAAATGTTTGCCCTCATTAGACTCCCGTCTGGAAGCGCTTTCACTGCAAGCTGCAGATTCCCTCCTAACAGCAAGCTTTAGGATAGGGTACTGAATTGTAACTTACTTTCGCCTAATAATGCGATTTTGGAAAAGAGAGTATCTCCCGCAGGGAAGCTGCTACCATCAAATATTTGCCCTCATTAGACTCCCCTCTGGAAGCGCTTTCACTGCAAGCTGCAGATTCCCTCCTAACAGCAAGCTTTAGGATAAGGTACTGAATTGTAACTTACTTTCGCCAAATAATGCGATTTTGGCAAAGAGAGTATCTCCCGCAGGGAAGCTGCTACCATCAAATGTTTGCCCTCATTAGACTACCCTGTCGAATCGCTTTCACTGCAAGCTGCAGATTCCCTCCTAACAGCAAGCTTTAGGATAGGGTACTGAATTGTAACTTACTTTCGCCTAATAATGCGATTTTGGCAAAGAGAATATCTCCCGCATGGAAGCTGCTACCATCAAATGTTTGCCCTCATTAGACTCCCCTCTGGAAGCGCTTTCACTGCAAGCTGCAGATTCCCTCCTAACAGCAAGCTTTAGGATAGGGTACTGAATTGTAACTTACTTTCGCCTAATAATGCGATTTTGGCAAAGAGAGTATCTCCCGCAGGGAATCTGCTACCATAAAATGTTTGCCCTCATTAGACTACCCTGTCGAATCGCTTTCACTGCAAGCTGCAGATTCCCTCCTAACAGCAAGCTTTAGGATAGGGTACTGAATTGTAACTTACTTTCGCCTAATAATGCATTTTTGGGAAAGAGAGTATCTCCCGCAGGGAAGCTGCTACCATCAAATGCTTGCCCTCATTAGACTCCCCTCTGGAAGCGCTTTCACTGCAAGCTGCAGATTCCCTCCTAACAGCAAGCTTTAGGATAAGGTACTGAATTGTAACTTACTTTCGCTTAATAATGCGATTTTGGCAAAGAGAGTATCTCCCGCAGGGAAGCTGCTACCATCAAATGTTTGCCCTCATTAGACTCCCGTCTGGAAGCGCTTTCACTGCAAGCTGCAGATTCCCTCCTAACAGCAAGCTTTAGGATAGGGTACTGAATTGTAACTTAACTGAGGCTAATAAGGCGATTTTAGCAAAGAGACTATCTCCCGCAGGGAAGCTGTTACCATCAAATGTTTGCCCTCATTAGACTCCCCTCTGGAAGCGCTTTCACTGCAAGCTGCAGATTCCCTCCTAACAGCAAGCTTTAGGATAGGGTACTGAATTGTATCTTACTTTCGCCTAATAATGCGTTTTTGGCAAAGAGAATATCTCCCGCAGGGAAGCTGCTACCATCAAATGTTTGTCCTCATTAGACTCCCGTCTGGAAGCGCTTTCACTGCAAGCTGCAGATTCCCTCCTAACAGCAAGCTTTAGGATAGGGTACTGAATTGTAACTTACTTTCGCCTAATAATGCGATTTTTGAAAAGAGAGTATCTCCCGCAGAGAAGCTGCTACCATCAAATATTTGCCCTCATTAGACTCCCCTCTGGAAGCGCTTTCACTGCAAGCTGCAGATTCCCTCCTAACAGCAAGCTTTAGGATAGGGTACTGAATTGTAACTTACTTTCGCCTAATAATGCGATTTTGGCAAAGAGAGTATCTCCCGCAGGGAAGCTGCTACCATCAAATGTTTGCCCTCATTAGACTACCCTGTCGAATCGCTTTCACTGCAAGCTGCAGATTCCCTCCTAACAGCAAGCTTTAGGATAGGGTCCTGAATTGTAACTTACTTTCGCCTAATAATGCGATTTTGGCAAAGAGAATATCTCCCGCATGGAAGCTGCTACCATCAAATCTTTGCCCTCATTAGACTCCCCTCTGGAAGCGCTTTCACTGCAAGCTGCAGATTCCCTCCTAACAGCAAGCTTTAGGATAGGGTACTGAATTGTAACTTACTTTCGCCTAATAATGCGATTATGGCAAAGAGACTATCTCCCGCAGGGAAGCTGCTACCATCAAATGTTTGCCCTCATTAGACTCCCCTCTGGAAGCGCTTTCACTGCAAGCTGCAGATTCCCTCCTAACAGCAAGCTTTAGGATAGGGTACTGAATTGTAACTTAACTGAGGCTAATAAAGCGATTTTAGCAAAGAGAATATCTCCCGCAGGGAAGCTGTTACCATCAAATGTTTGCCCTCATTAGACTCCCCTCTGGAAGTGCTTTCACTGCAAGCTGCAGATTCCTTCCTAACAGCAAGCTTTAGGATAGGGTACTGAATTGTAACTTACTTTCGCCTAATAATGCGATTTTGGCAAAGAGAGTATCTCCCGCAGGGAAGCTGCTAACATCAAATCTTTGCCCTCATTAGACTCCCCTCTGGAAGCGCTTTCACTGCAAGCTGCAGATTCCCTCCTAACAGCAAGCTTTAGGATAGGGTACTGAATTGTAACTTAACCGCGGCTAATAAGGCGATTTTGGCAAAGAGACTATCTCCCGCAGGGAAGCTGCTACCATCAAATGTTTGCCCTCATTAGACTCCCCTCTGGAAGTGCTTTCACTGCAAGCTGCAGATTCCCTCCTAACAGCAAGCTTTAGGATAGGGTACTGAATTGTAACTTACTTTCGCCTAATAATGCGATTTTGGCAAAGAGACTATCTCCCGCAGGGAAGCTGCTGCCACCAAATGTTTGCCCTCATTAGACTCCCCTCTGGAAGCGCTTTCACTGCAAGCTGCAGATTCCCTCCTAACAGCAAGCTTTAGGATAGGGTACTGAATTGTAACTTACTTTCGCCTAATAATGCGATTTTGGCAAAGAGAGTATCTCCCGCAGGGAAGCTGCTAACATCAAATGTTGGCCCTCATTAGACTCCCCTCTGGAAGCGCTTTCACTGCAAGCTGCAGATTCCTTCCTAACAGCAAGCTTTAGGATAGGGTACTGAATTGTAACTTACTTTCGCCTAATAATGCGATTTTGGCAAAGAGAATATCTCCCGCAGGGAAGCTGCTACCATCAAATGTTTGCCCTCATTAGACTCCCCTCTGGAAGCGCTTTCACTGCAAGCTGCAGATTCCCTCCTAACAGCAAGCTTTAGGATAGGGTACTGAATTGTAACTTACTTTCGCCTAATAATGCGATTTTGGAAAAGAGAGTATCTCCCGCAGGGAAGCTGCTACCATCAAATGTTTGCCCTCATTATACTCCCCTCTGGAAGCGCTTTCACTGCAAGCTGCAGATTCCCTCCTAACAGCAAGCTTTAG
Organism: Phaenicophaeus curvirostris; assembly: GCF_032191515.1. NCBI lineage: Eukaryota > Metazoa > Chordata > Aves > Cuculiformes > Cuculidae > Phaenicophaeus > Phaenicophaeus curvirostris. Next base: position 150,952 of record NW_027206893.1, on the reverse strand, counting down.
GATAGGGTACTGAATTGTAACTTAACTGCTGCCAATAAGGCGATTATGGCAAAGAGAATATCTCCCGCAGGGAAGCTGCTACCATCAAATGTTTGCCCTCGTTAGACTCCCCTATGGAAGCGCTTTCACTGCAAGCTGCAGATTCCCTCCTAACAGCAAGCTTTAGGATAGGGTACTGAATTGTAACTTAAATGCGGATAATAAGGCGATTTTGGCAAAGAGAGTATCACCAAGAGGGAAGCTGCTAACATCAAATGTTTGCCCTCATTAGACTCCCGTCTGGAAGCGCTTTCACTGCAAGCTGCAGATTCCCTCCTAACAGCAAGCTGTAGGACAGGGTACTGAATTGTAACTTAACTGCGGCTAATAAGGCGATTTTGGCAAAGAGAATATCTCCCGCAGGGAAGCTGCTACCATCAAATGCTTGCCCTCATTAGACTCCCCTCTGGAAGCGCTTTCACTGCAATCTGCAGATTCCCTCCTAACAGCAAGCTTTAGGATAGGGTACTGAATTGTATCTTTACTGCGGCTAATAAGGCGATTATGGTAAAGAGAGTATCTCCCGCAGGGAAGCTGCTACCATCAAATGTTGGCCCTCATTAGACTCCCCTCTGGAAGCGCTTTCACTGCAAGCTGCAGATTCCCTCCTAACAGCAAGCTTTAGGATAGGGTACTGAATTGTAACTTACTTTCGCCTAATAATGCGATTTTGGCAAAGAGACTATCTCCCGCAGGGAAGCTGCTACCATCAAATGTTTGCCCTCATTAGACTCCCCTCTGGAAGCGCTTTCACTGCAAGCTGCAGATTCCCTCCTAACAGCAAGCTTTAGGATAGGGTACTGAATTGTAACTTAACTGCTGCCAATAAGGCGATTTTGTCAAAGAGAGTATCTCCCGCAGGGAAGCTGCTACCATCAAATGTTTGCCCTCATTAGACTCCCCTCTGGAAGCGCTTTCACTGCAAGCTGCAGATTCCCTCCTAACAGCAAGCTTTAGGATAGGGTACTGAATTGTATCTTACTTTCGCCTAATAATGCGATTTTAGCAAAGAGAATATCTCCCGCAGGGAAGCTGCTACCATCAAATGTTTGCCCTCATTAGACTCCCCTCTGGAAGCGCTTTCACTGCAAGCTGCAGATTCCCTCCTAACAGCAAGCTTTAGGATAGGGTACTGAATTGTAACTTACTTTCGCCTAATAATGCGATTATGGCAAAGAGAGTATCTCCCGCAGGGAAGCTGCTACCATCAAATGTTGGCCCTCATTAGACTCCCCTCTGGAAGCGCGTTCACTGCAATCTGCAGATTCCCTCCTAACAGCAAGCTTTAGGATAGGGTACTGAATTTTAACTTAACTGCGGCTAATAAGGCGATTATGGCAAAGAGAGTATCTCCCGCAGGGAAGCTGCTACCATCAAATGTTTGCCCTCATTAGACTCCCCTCTGGAAGCGCTTTCACTGCAAGCTGCAGATTACCTCCTAACAGCAAGCTTTAGGATAGGGTACTGAATTGTATCTTTACTGCGGCTAATAAGGCGATTTTAACAAAGAGAGTATCTCCCGCAGGGAAGCTGCTACCATCAAATCTTTGCCCTCATTAGACTCCCCTCTGGAAGCGCTTTCACTGCAAGCTGCAGATTCCCTCCTAACAGCAAGCTTTAGGATAGGGTACTGAATTGTAACTTAACTGCGGCTAATAAGGAGAATTTGGCAAAGAGAATATCTCCTGCAGGGAAGCTGCTACCATCAAATGCTTGCCCTCATTAGACTCCCGTCTGGAAGCGCTTTCACTGCAAGCTGCAGATTCCCTCCTAACAGCAAGCTTTAGGATAGGGTACTGAATTGTATCTTACTTTCGCCTAATAATGCGATTTTGGCAAAGAGAATATCTCCCGCAGGGAAGCTGCTACCATCAAATGTTTGCCCTCATTAGACTCCCGTCTGGAAGCGCTTTCACTGCAAGCTGCAGATTCCCTCCTAACAGCAAGCTTTAGGATAGGGTACTGAATTGTATCTTACTTTCGCCTAATAATGCGATTTTAGCAAAGAGAATATATCCCGCAGGGAAGCTGCTACCATCAAATGTTTGCCCTAATTAGACTCCCCTCTGGAAGCGCTTTCACTGCAAGCTGCAGATTCCCTCCTAACAGCAAGCTTTAGGATAGGGTACTGAATTGTAACTTAACTGCGGCTAATAAGGAGAATTTGGCAAAGAGAATATCTCCTGCAGGGAAGCTGCTACCATCAAATGCTTGCCCTCATTAGACTCCCCTCTGGAAGCGCTTTCACTGCAAGCTGCAGATTCCCTCCTAACACCAAGCTTTAGGATAGGGTACTGAATTGTAACTTACTTTCGCCTAATAAAGCGATTTTGGAAAAAGATTATCTCCCGCAGGGAAGCTGCTACCATCAAATGTTTGCCCTCATTAGACTCCCCTCTGGAAGCGCTTTCACTGCAAGCTGCAGATTCCCTCCTAACAGCAAGCTTTAGGATAGGGTACTGAATTGTATCTTACTTTCGCCTAATAATGCGATTTTGGCAAAGAGAATATCTCCCGCAGGGAAGCTGCTACCATCAAATGTTTGCCCTCATTAGACTCCCGTCTGGAAGCGCTTTCACTGCAAGCTGCAGATTCCCTCCTAACAGCAAGCTTTAGGATAGGGTACTGAATTGTAACTTACTTTCGCCTAATAATGCGATTTTGGAAAAGAGAGTATCTCCCGCAGGGAAGCTGCTACCATCAAATATTTGCCCTCATTAGACTCCCCTCTGGAAGCGCTTTCACTGCAAGCTGCAGATTCCCTCCTAACAGCAAGCTTTAGGATAAGGTACTGAATTGTAACTTACTTTCGCCAAATAATGCGATTTTGGCAAAGAGAGTATCTCCCGCAGGGAAGCTGCTACCATCAAATGTTTGCCCTCATTAGACTACCCTGTCGAATCGCTTTCACTGCAAGCTGCAGATTCCCTCCTAACAGCAAGCTTTAGGATAGGGTCCAGAATTGTAACTTACTTTCGCCCAATAATGCGATTTTGGCAAAGAGAATATCTCCCGCATGGAAGCTGCTACCATCAAATCTTTGCCCTCATTAGACTCCCCTCTGGAAGCGCTTTCACTGCAAGCTGCAGATTCCCTCCTAACAGCAAGCTTTAGGATAGGGTACTGAATTGTAACTTACTTTCGCCTAATAATGCGATTTTGGCAAAGAGAGTATCTCCCGCAGGGAAGCTGCTACCATAAAATGTTTGCCCTCATTAGACTACCCTGTCGAATCGCTTTCACTGCAAGCTGCAGATTCCCTCCTAACAGCAAGCTTTAGGATAGGGTACTGAATTGTAACTTACTTTCGCCTAATAATGCTTTTTTGGGAAAGAGAGTATCTCCCGCAGGGAAGCTGCTACCATCAAATGCTTGCCCTCATTAGACTCCCCTCTGGAAGCGCTTTCACTGCAAGCTGCAGATTCCCTCCTAACAGCAAGCTTTAGGATAAGGTACTGAATTGTAACTTACTTTCGCTTAATAATGCGATTTTGGCAAAGAGAGTATCTCCCGCAGGGAAGCTGCTACCATCAAATGTTTGCCCTCATTAGACTCCCGTCTGGAAGCGCTTTCACTGCAAGCTGCAGATTCCCTCCTAACAGCAAGCTTTAGGATAGGGTACTGAATTGTAACTTAACTGAGGCTAATAAGGCGATTTTAGCAAAGAGACTATCTCCCGCAGGGAAGCTGTTACCATCAAATGTTTGCCCTCATTAGACTCCCCTCTGGAAGCGCTTTCACTGCAAGCTGCAGATTCCCTCCTAACAGCAAGCTTTAGGATAGGGTACTGAATTGTATCTTACTTTCGCCTAATAATGCGTTTTTGGCAAAGAGAATATCTCCCGCAGGGAAGCTGCTACCATCAAATGTTTGCCCTCATTAGACTCCCGTCTGGAAGCGCTTTCACTGCAAGCTGCAGATTCCCTCCTAACAGCAAGCTTTAGGATAGGGTACTGAATTGTAACTTACTTTCGCCTAATAATGCGATTTTTGAAAAGAGAGTATCTCCCGCAGAGAAGCTGCTACCATCAAATATTTGCCCTCATTAGACTCCCCTCTGGAAGCGCTTTCACTGCAAGCTGCAGATTCCCTCCTAACAGCAAGCTTTAGGATAGGGTACTGAATTGTAACTTACTTTCGCCTAATAATGCGATTTTGGCAAAGAGAGTATCTCCCGCAGGGAAGCTGCTACCATCAAATGTTTGCCCTCATTAGACTACCCTGTCGAATCGCTTTCACTGCAAGCTGCAGATTCCCTCCTAACAGCAAGCTTTAGGATAGGGTCCTGAATTGTAACTTACTTTCGCCTAATAATGCGATTTTGGCAAAGAGAATATCTCCCGCATGGAAGCTGCTACCATCAAATCTTTGCCCTCATTAGACTCCCCTCTGGAAGCGCTTTCACTGCAAGCTGCAGATTCCCTCCTAACAGCAAGCTTTAGGATAGGGTACTGAATTGTAACTTACTTTCGCCTAATAATGCGATTTTGGCAAAGAGAGTATCTCCCGCAGGGAAGCTGCTACCATCAAATGCTTGCCCTCATTAGACTCCCCTCTGGAAGCGCTTTCACTGCAAGCTGCAGATTCCCTCCTAACAGCAAGCTTTAGGATAGGGTACTGAATTGTATCTTTACTGCGGATAACAAGACGATTATAGCAAAGAGAGTATCTCCCGCAGGGAAGCTGCTACCATCAAATGTTTGCCCTCATTAGACTCCCCTCTGGAAGTGCTTTCACTGCAAGCTGCAGATTCCCTCCTAACAGCAAGCTTTAGGATAGGGTACTGAATTGTAACTTAACTGCGGCTAATAAGGCGATTATGGCAAAGAGAGTATCTCCCGCAGGGAAGCTGCTACCATCAAATGTTTGCCCTCATTAGACTCCCCTCTGGAAGCGCTTTCACTGCAAGCTGCAGATTCCCTCCTAACAGCAAGCTTTAGGATAGTGTACTGAATTGTAACTTACTTTCGCCTAATAATGCGATTTTGGCAAAGAGAGTATCTCCCGCAGGGAAGCTGCTACCATCAAATGTTTGCCCTCATTAGACTCCCCTCTGGAAGCGCTTTCACTGCAAGCTGCAGATTCCCTCCTAACAGCAAGCTTTAGGATAGGGTACTGAATTGTAACTTACTTTCGCCTAATAATGCGAAATGGCAAAGAGAGTATCTCCCGCAGGGAAGCTGCTACCATCAAATGTTTGCCCTCATTAGACTCCCCTCTGGAAGCGCTTTCACTGCAAGCTGCAGATTCCCTCCTAACAGCAAGCTTTAGGATAGGGTACTGAATTGTAACTTACTTTCGCCTAATAATGCGATTTTGGCAAAGAGAGTATCTCCCGCAGGGAAGCTGCTACCATCAAATATTTGCCCTCATTAGACTCCCCTCTGGAAGCGCTTTCACTGCAAGCTGCAGATTCCCTCCTAACAGCAAGCTTTAGGATAGGGTACTGAATTGTATCTTACTTTCGCCTAATAATGCGATTTTGGCAAAGAGACTATCTCCCGCACGGAAGCTGCTACCATCAAATGTTTGCCCTCATTAGACTCCCCTCTGGAAGCGCTTTCACTGCAAGCTGCAGATTCCCTCCTAACAACAAGCTTTAGGATAGGGTACTGAATTGTAACTTACTTTCGCCTAATAACGCGATTTTGGCAAAGAGACTATCTCCCGCAGGGAAGCTGCTACCATCAAATCTTTGCCCTCATTAGACTCCCCTCTGGAAGCGCTTTCACTGCAAGCTGCAGATTCCCTCCTAACAGCAAGCTTTAGGATAGGGTACTGAATTGTAACTTACTTTCGCTTAATAATGCGATTTTAGCAAAGAGAATATATCCCGCAGGGAAGCTGCTACCATCAAATGTTTGCCCTCATTAGACTCCCCTCTGGAAGCGCTTTCACTGCAAGTTGCAGATTCCCTCCTAACAGCAAGCTTTAGGACAGGGTACTGAATTGTAACTTAACTGCAGCTAATAAGGAGAATTTGGCAAAGAGAATATCTCCCGCAGGGAAGCTGCTACCATCAAATGCTTGCCCTCATTAGACTCCCCTCTGGAGGCGCTTTCACTGCAAGCTGCAGATTCCCTCCTAACAGCAAGCTTTAGGATAGTGTACTTAATTGTAACTTAACTGCGGCTAATAAGGCGATTTTAGCAAAGAGAATATCTCCCGAAGGGAAGCTGTTACCATCAAATGTTTTCCCTCATTAGACTCCCCTCTGGAAGCGCTTTCACTGCAAGCTGCAGATTCCCTCCTAACAGCAAGCTTTAGGATAAGGTACTGAATTGTAACTTACTTTCGCCTAATAATGCGATTTTGGCAAAGAGAGTATCTCCCGCAGGGAAGCTGCTACCATCAAATGTTTGCCCTCATTAGACTACCCTGTCGAATCGCTTTCACTGCAAGCTGCAGATTCCCTCCTAACAGCAAGCTTTAGGATAGGGTCCTGAATTGTAACTTACTTTCGCCTAATAATGCGATTTTGGCAAAGAGAATATCTCCCGCATGGAAGCTGCTACCATCAAATCTTTGCCCTCATTAGACTCCCCTCTGGAAGCGCTTTCACTGCAAGCTGCAGATTCCCTCCTAACAGCAAGCTTTAGGATAGGGTACTGAATTGTAACTTACTTTCGCCTAATAATGCGATTTTGGCAAAGAGAGTATCTCCCGCAGGGAAGCTGCTACCATCAAATGCTTGCCCTCATTAGACTCCCCTCTGGAAGCGCTTTCACTGCAAGCTGCAGATTCCCTCCTAACAGCAAGCTTTAGGATAGGGTACTGAATTGTATCTTTACTGCGGATAACAAGACGATTATAGCAAAGAGAGTATCTCCCGCAGGGAAGCTGCTACCATCAAATGTTTGCCCTCATTAGACTCCCCTCTGGAAGTGCTTTCACTGCAAGCTGCAGATTCCCTCCTAACAGCAAGCTTTAGGATAGGGTACTGAATTGTAACTTAACTGCGGCTAATAAGGCGATTATGGCAAAGAGAGTATCTCCCGCAGGGAAGCTGCTACCATCAAATGTTTGCCCTCATTAGACTCCCCTCTGGAAGCGCTTTCACTGCAAGCTGCAGATTCCCTCCTAACAGCAAGCTTTAGGATAGGGTACTGAATTGTAACTTACTTTCGCCTAATAATGCGATTTTGGCAAAGAGAGTATCTCCCGCAGGGAAGCTGCTACCATCAAATGTTTGCCCTCATTAGACTCCCCTCTGGAAGCGCTTTCACTGCAAGCTGCAGATTCCCTCCTAACAGCAAGCTTTAGGATAGGGTACTGAATTGTAACTTACTTTCGCCTAATAATGCGAAATGGCAAAGAGAGTATCTCCCGCAGGGAAGCTGCTACCATCAAATGTTTGCCCTCATTAGACTCCCCTCTGGAAGCGCTTTCACTGCAAGCTGCAGATTCCCTCCTAACAGCAAGCTTTAGGATAGGGTACTGAATTGTAACTTAACTGCGGCTAATAAGGCGATTTTGGCAAAGAGAGTATCTCCCGCAGGGAAGCTGCTACCATCAAATATTTGCCCTCATTAGACTCCCCTCTGGAAGCGCTTTCACTGCAAGCTGCAGATTCCCTCCTAACAGCAAGCTTTAGGATAGGGTACTGAATTGTATCTTACTTTCGCCTAATAATGCGATTTTGGCAAAGAGACTATCTCCCGCAGGGAAGCTGCTACCATCAAATGTTTGCCCTCATTAGACTCCCCTCTGGAAGCGCTTTCACTGCAAGCTGCAGATTCCCTCCTAACAACAAGCTTTAGGATAGGGTACTGAATTGTAACTTACTTTCGCCTAATAACGCGATTTTGGCAAAGAGACTATCTCCCGCAGGGAAGCTGCTACCATCAAATCTTTGCCCTCATTAGACTCCCCTCTGGAAGCGCTTTCACTGCAAGCTGCAGATTCCCTCCTAACAGCAAGCTTTAGGATAGGGTACTGAATTGTAACTTAACTGCGGCTAATAAGGAGAATTTGGCAAAGAGAATATCTCCCGCAGGGAAGCTGCTACCATCAAATGCTTGCCCTCATTAGACTCCCCTCTGGAGGCGCTTTCACTGCAAGCTGCAGATTCCCTCCTAACAGCAAGCTTTAGGATAGTGTACTGAATTGTAACTTAACTGCGGCTAATAAGGCGATTTTAGCAAAGAGAATATCTCCCGAAGGGAAGCTGTTACCATGAAATGTTTGCCCTCATTAGACTCCCCTCTGGAAGCGCTTTCACTGCAAGCTGCAGATTCCCTCCTAACAGCAAGCTTTAGGATAGGGTACTGAATTGTAACTTACTTTCGCCTAATAAAGCGATTTTGGCAAAGAGACTATCTCCCGCAGGGAAGCTGCTACCATCAAATGTTTGCCCTCATTAGACTCCCGTCTGGAAGTGCTTTCACTGCAAGCTGCAGATTCCCTCCTAACAGCAAGCTTTAGGATAGGGTACTGAATTGTAACTTAACTGCGGCTAATAAGGCGATTTTGGCAAAGAGAATATCTCCCGCAGGGAAGCTGCTACCATCAAATGTTTGCCCTCATTAGACTCCCGTCTGGAAGTGCTTTCACTGCAAGCTGCAGATTCCCTCCTAACAGCAAGCTTTAGGATAGGGTACTGAATTGTAACTTACTTTCGCCTAATAATGCGATTTTGGCAAAGAGTGTATCTCCCGCAGGGAAGCTGCTACCATCAAATGTTGGCCCTCATTAGACTCCCCTCTGGAAGCGCTTTCACTGCAAGCTGCAGATTCCCTCCTAACAGCAAGCTTTAGGATAGGGTACTGAATTGTAACTTACTTTCGCCTAATAATGCGATTTTGGCAAAGAGAGTATCTCCCGCAGGGAAGCTGCTACCATCAAATGTTTGCCCTCATTAGACTACCCTGTCCAATCGCTTTCACTGCAAGCTGCAGATTCCCTCCTAACAGCAAGCTTTAGGATAGGGTACTGAATTGTAACTTACTTTTGCCTAATAAAGCGATTTTGGCAAAGAGAATATCTCCCGCAGGGAAGCTGCTACCATCAAATGTTTGCCCTCATTAGACTCTCCTCTGGAAGCGCTTTCACTGCAAGCTGCAGATTCCCTCCTAACAGCAAGCTTTAGGATAGGGTACTGAATTGTAACTTAACTGCGGCTAATAAGGAGAATTTGGCGAAGAGAATATCTCCCGCAGGGAAGCTGCTACCATCAAATGTTTGCCCTCATTAGACTCCCCTCTGGAAGCGCTTTCACTGCAAGCTGCAGATTCCCTCCTAACAGCAAGCTTTAGGATAGGGTACTGAATTGTAACTTAACTGCGGCTAATAAGGCGATTTTAGAAAAGAGAATATCTCCCGCAGGGAAGCTGCTACCATCAAATGTTTGCCCTCATTAGACTCCCCTCTGGAAGCGCTTTCACTGCAAGCTGCAGATTCCCTCCTAACAGTAAGCTTTAGGACAGTGTACTGAATTGTAACTTAACTGCGGCTAATAAGGCGATTTTGGCAAAGAGAATATCTCCCGCAGGGAAGCTGCTACCATCAAATGCTTGCCCTCATTAGACTCCCCTCTGGAAGCGCTTTCACTGCAAGCTGCAGATTCCCTCCTAACAGCAAGCTTTAGGATAAGGTACTGAATTGTAACTTAGTTTCGCCTAATAATGCGATATTGCAAAGAGATTATCTCCCGCAGGGAAGCTGCTACCATCAAATGTTTGCCCTCATTAGACTCCCGTCTGGAAGTGCTTTCACTGCAAGCTGCAGATTCCCTCCTAACAGCAAGCTTTAGGATAGGGTACTGAGTTGTAACTTACTTTCGCCTAATAATGCGATTTTGGCAAAGAGAGTATCTCCCGCAGGGAAGCTGCTACCATCAAATGTTTGCCCTCATTAGACTACCCTGTGGAAGCGCTTTCACTGCAAGCTGCAGATTCCCTCCTAACAGCAAGCTTTAGGATAAGGTACTGAATTGTAACTTACTTTCGCCTAATAATGCGATTTTGGCAAAGAGATTATCTCCCGCAGGGAAGCTGCTACCATCAAATGTTTGCCCTCATTAGACTCCCCTCTGGAAGCGCTTTCACTGCAAGCTGCAGATTCCCTCCTAACAGCAAGGTTTAGGACAGTGTACTGAATTGTAACTTAACTGCGGCTAATAAGGCGATTTTGGCAAAGAGAATATCTCCCGCAGGGAAGCTGCTACCATCAAATGCTTGCCCTCATTAGACTCCCCTCTGGAAGCGCTTTCACTGCAAGCTGCAGATTCCCTCCTAACAGCAAGCTTTAGGATAAGGTACTGAATTGTAACTTACTTTCGCCTAATAATGCGATTTTGCAAAGAGATTATCTCCCGCAGGGAAGCTACTACCATCAAATGTTTGCCCTCATTAGACTCCCGTCTGGAAGTGCTTTCACTGCAAGCTGCAGATTCCCTCCTAACAGCAAGCTTTAGGATAGGGTCCTGAATTGTAACTTACTTTCGCCTAATAATGCGATTTTGGCAAAGAGAGTATCTCCCACAGCGAAGCTGCTACCATCAAATGTTTGCCCTCATTAGACTCCCCTCTGGAAGCGCTTTCACTGCAAGCTGCAGATTCCCTCCTAACAGCAAGCTTTAGGGTAGGGTACTGAATTGTAACTTAACTGCGGCTAATACGGCGATTTTGGCAAAGAGAATATCTCCCGCAGGGAAGCTGCTACCATCAAATGTTTGCCCTCATTAGACTCCCGTCTGGAAGTGCTTTCACTGCAAGCTGCAGATTCCCTCCTAACAGCAAGCTTTAGGATAGGGTACTGAATTGTAACTTACTTTCGCCTAATAATGCGATTTTGGCAAAGAGAGTATCTCCCGCAGGGAAGCTGCTACCATCAAATGTTGGCCCTCATTAGACTCCCCTCTGGAAGCGCTTTCACTGCAAGCTGCAGATTCCCTCCTAACAGCAAGCTTTAGGATAGGGTACTGAATTGTAACTTAACTGCGTCTAATAAGTCGATTTTGGCAAAGAGAATATCTCCCGCAGAGAAGCTGCTACCATAAAATGTTTGCCCTCATTAGACTCCCCTCTGGAAGCGCTTTCACTGCAAGCTGCAGATTCCCTCCTAACAGCAAGCTTTAGGATAGGGTACTGAATTGTAACTTACTTTCGCCTAATAATGCGATTTTGGCAAAGAGAGTATCTCCCGCAGGGAAGCTGCTACCATCAAATCTTTGCCCTCATTAGACTCCCCTCTGGAAGCGCTTTCACTGCAAGCTGCAGATTCCCTCCTAACAGCAAGCTTTAGGATAGGGTACTGAATTGTAACTTAACTGCGGCTAATAAGGCGATTTTGGCAAAGAGAATATCTCCCGCAGGGAAGCTGCTACCATCAAATGCTTGCCCTCATTAGACTCCCCTCTGGAAGCGCTTTCACTGCAAGCTGCAGATTCCCTCCTAACAGCAAGCTTTAGGATAGGGTACTGAATTGTAACTTACTTTCGCCTAATAATGCGATTTTGGCAAAGAGAGTATCTCCCGCAGGGAAGCTGCTACCATCAAATGTTTGCCCTCATTAGACTCCCCTCTGGAAGCGCTTTCACTGCAAGCTGCAGATTCCCTCCTAACAGCAAGCTTTAGGATAGGGTACTGAATTGTAACTTACTTTCGCCTAATAATGCGATTTTGGAAAAGAGACTATCTCCCGCAGGGAAGCTGCTACCATCAAATGTTTGCCCTCATTAGACTCCCCTGTGGAAGCGCTTTCACTGCAAGCTGCAGATTCCCTCCTAACAGCAAGCTTTAGGATAGGGTACTGAATTGTAACTTAACTGCGGCTAATAAGGCGATTTTATCAAAGAGAATATCTCCCGCAGGGAAGCTGTTACCATCAAATGCTTGCCCTCATTAGACTCCCCTCTGGAAGCGCTTTCACTGCAAGCTGCAGATTCCCTCCTAACAGCAAGCTTTAGGATAGGGTACTGAATTGTATCTTACTTTCGCCTAATAATGCGATTTTGGCAAAGAGACTATCTCCCGCAGGGAAGCTGCTACCATCAAATCTTTGCCCTCATTAGACTCCCCTCTGGAAGCACTTTCACTGCAAGCTGCAGATTCCCTCCTAACAGCAATCTTTAGGATAGGGTACTGAATTGTAACTTAACTGCCGCTAATAAGGCGATATTGGCAAAGAGAATATCTCCCGCAGGGAAGCTGCTACCATCAAATCTTTGCCCTCATTAGACTCCCCTCTGGAAGCGCTTTCACTGCAAGCTGCAGATTCCCTCCTAACAGCAAGCTTTAGTATAGGGTACTGAATTGTAACTTACTTTCGCCTAATAATGCGATTTTGGCAAAGAGAGTATCTCCCGCAGGGAAGCTGCTACCATCAAATGTTTGCCCTCATTAGACTCCCCTCTGGAAGCGCTTTCACTTCAAGCTGCAGATTCCCTCCTAACAGCAAGCTTTAGGATAGGGTACTGAATTGTAACTTAACTGCGGCTAATAAGGCGATATTGGCAAAGAGAATATCTCCCGCAGGGAAGCTGCTACCATCAAATCTTTGCCCTCATTAGACTCCCCTCTGGAAGCGCTTTCACTGCAAGCTGCAGATTCCCTCCTAACAGCAAGCTTTAGGATAGGGTACTGAATTGTAACTTACTTTCGCCTAATAATGCGATTTTGGCAAAGAGAGTATCTCCCGCAGGGAAGCTGCTACCATCAAATGTTTGCCCTCATTAGACTCCCCTCTGGAAGCGCTTTCACTTCAAGCTGCAGATTCCCTCCTAACAGCAAGCTTTAGGATAGGGTACTGAATTGTAACTTACTTTCGCCTAATAATGCGATTTTGGAAAAGAGAGTATCTCCGGCAGGGAAGCTGCTACCATCAAATCTTTGCCCTCATTAGACTCCCCTCTGGAAGCGCTTTCACTGCAAGCTGCAGATTCCCTCCTAACAGCAAGCTTTAGGGTAGGGTACTGAATTGTAACTTAACTGCGGCTAATAAGGCGATTATGGCAAAGAGAATATCTCCCGCAGGTAAGCTGCTACCATCAAATATTTGCCCTCATTAGACTCCCCTCTGGAAGCGCTTTCACTGCAAGCTGCAGATTCCGTCCTAACAGCAAGCTTTAGGATAGGGTACTGAATTGTAACTTAACTGCGGCTAATAAGGCGATTTTGGCAAAGAGAGTATCTCCCACAGGGAAGCTGCTACCATCAAATGTTTGCCCTCGTTAGACTCCCCTCTGGAAGCGCTTTCACTGCAAGCTGCAGATTCCCTCCTAACAGCAAGCTTTAGGATAGGGTTCTGAATTGTAACTTACTTTCGCCTAATAATGCGATTTTGGAAAAGAGAGTATCTCCCGCAGGGAAGCTGCTACCATCAAATGTTTGCCCTCATTAGACTCCCCTCTGGAAGCGCTTTCACTGCAAGCTGCAGATTCCCTCCTAACAGCAAGCTTTAGGATAGGGTACTGAATTGTAACTTACTTTCGCCTAATAATGCTATTTTGGCAAAGAGAGTATCTCCCGCAGAGAAGCTGCTACCATCAAATGTTTGCCCTCCTTAGACTCCCCTCTGGAAGCGCTTTCACTGCAAGCGGCAGATTCCCTCCTAACAGCAAGCTTTAGGATAGGGTACTGAATTGTAACTTAACTGCGGCTAATAAGGAGATTTTAGCAAAGAGAATATCTCCCGCAGGGAAGCTGTTACCATCAAATGTTTGCCCTCATTAGACTCCCCTCTGGAAGCGCTTTCACTGCAAGCTGCAGATTCCCTCCTAACAGCAAGCTTTAGGATAGGGTACTGAATCGTAACTTACTTTCGCCTAATAATGCGATTTTGGCAAAGAGAGTATCTCCCGCAGGGAAGCTGCTACCATCAAATGTTTGCCCTCATTAGACTCCCCTCCGGAAGCGCTTTCACTGCAAGCTTCAGATTCCCTCCTAACAGCAAGCTTTAGGATAGGGTACTGAATTGTAACTTACTTTCGCCTAATAATGCGATTTTGGCAAAGAGACTATCTCCCGCAGGGAAGCTGTTACCATCAAATGTTTGCCCTCGTTAGACTCCCCTCTGGACGCGCATTCACTTCAAGCTGCAGATTCCCTCCTAACAGCAAGCTTTAGGATAGGGTACTGAATTGTAACTTACTTTCGCCTAATAATGCGATTTTGGCAAAGAGAGTATCTCCCGCAGGGAAGCTGCTACCATCAAATGTTTGCCCTCATTAGACTCCCCTCTGGAAGCGCTTTCACTGCAAGCTGCAGATTCCTTCCTAACAGCAAGCTTTAGGGTAGGGTACTGAATTGTAACTTACTTTCGCCTAATAATGCGATTTTGGCAAAGAGAGTATCTCCCGCAGGGAAGCTGCTACCATCAAATGTTTGCCCTCATTAGACTCCCCTCTGGAAGCGCTTTCACTTCAAGCTGCAGATTCCCTCCTAACAGCAAGCTTTAGGATAGGGTACTGAATTGTAACTTAACTGCGGCTAATAATGCGATTTTGGCAAAGAGAGTATCTCCCGCAGGGAAGCTGTTACCATCAAATGTTTGCCCTCATTAGACTCCCCTCTGGAAGCGCTTTCACTGCAAGCTGCAGATTCCCTCCTAACAGCAAGCTTTAGGATAGGGTACTGAATTGTAACTTACTTTCGCCTAATAATGCGATTTTGGCAAAGAGAGTATCTCCCGCAGGGAAGCTGCTACCATCAAATGTTTGCCCTCATTAGACTCCCCTCTGGAAGCGCTTTCACTTCAAGCTGCAGATTCCCTCCTAACAGCAAGCTTTAGGATTGGGTACTGAATTGTAACTTAACTGCGGCTAATAATGCGATTTTGGCAAAGAGAGTATCTCCCGCAGGGAAGCTGTTACCATCAAATGTTTGCCCTCATTAGACTCCCCTCTGGAAGCGCTTTCACTGCAAGCTGCAGATTCCCTCCTAACAGCAAGCTTTAGGATAGGGTACTGAATTGTAACTTACTTTCGCCTAATAATGCGATTTTGGAAAAGAGAGTATCTCCGGCAGGGAAGCTGCTACCATCAAATCTTTGCCCTCATTAGACTCCCCTCTGGAAGCGCTTTCACTGCAAGCTGCAGATTCCCTCCTAACAGCAAGCTTTAGGATAGGGTACTGAATTGTAACTTAACTGCTGCTAATAAGGCGATTTTGGCAAAGAGAGTATCTCCCGCAGGGAAGCTGCTACCATCAAATGTTTGCCCTCGTTAGACTCCCCTCTGGAAGCGCTTTCACTGCAAGCTGCAGATTCCCTCCTAACAGCAAGCTTTAGGATAGGGTTCTGAATTGTAACTTACTTTTGCCTAATAATGCGATTTTGGAAAAGAGAGTATCTCCCGCAGGGAAGCTGCTACCATCAAATGTTTGCCCTCATTAGACTCCCCTCTGGAAGCGCTTTCACTGCAAGCTGCAGATTCCCTCCTAACAGCAAGCTTTAGGATAGGGTACTGAATTGTAACTTACTTTCGCCTAATAATGCTATTTTGGCAAAGAGAGTATCTCCCGCAGGGAAGCTGCTACCATCAAATGTTTGCCCTCATTAGACTCCCCTCTGGAAGCGCTTTCACTGCAAGCTGCAGATTCCCTCCTAACAGCAAGCTTTAGGATAGGGTACTGAATTGTAACTTACTTTCGCCTAATAATGCGATTTTGGAAAAGAGAGTATCTCCCGCAGGGAAGCTGCTACCATCAAATATTTGCCCTCATTAGACTCCCCTCTGGAAGCGCTTTCACTGCAAGCTGCAGATTCCCTCCTAACAGCAAGCTTTAGGATAAGGTACTGAATTGTAACTTACTTTCGCCTAATAATGCGATTTTGGCAAAGAGACTATAATTCGCAGGGAAGCTGTTACCATCAAATTTTTGCCCTCGTTAGACTACCCTCTGGAAGCGCATTCACTTCAAGCTGCAGATTCCCTCCTAACAGCAAGCTTTAGGATAGGGTACTGAATTGTAACTTAACTGCGGCTAATAAGGCGATTTTGGCAAAGAGAGTATCTCCCGCAGGGAAGCTGCTACCATCAAATGCTTGCCCTCATTAGACTCCCCTCTGGAAGCGCTTTCACTGCAAGCTGCAGATTCCCTCCTAACAGCAAGCTTTAGGATAGGGTACTGAATTGTAACTTAACTGCGGCGAATAAGGCGATTTTGGCAAAGAGAGTATCTCCCGCAGGGAAGCTGCTACCATCAAATGTTTGCCCTCATTAGACTCCCCTCTGGAAGCGCTTTCACTGCAAGCGGCAGATTCCCACCTAACAGCAAGCTTTCGGATAGGGTACTGAATTGTAACTTACTTTCGCCTAATAATGCGATTATGTCAAAGAGAATATCTCCCGCAGGGAAGCTGCTACCATCAAGTGTTTGCCCTCATTAGACTCCCCTCTGGAAGTGCTTTCACTGCAAGCTGCAGATTCCCTCCTAACAGCAAGCTTTACGATAGGGTACTGAATTGTATCTTAACTGCGGCTAATAAGGCGATTATGGCAAAGAGAATATCTCCCGCAGGGAAGCTGCTACCATCAAATGTTTGCCCTCATTAGACTCCCCTCTGGAAGCGCTTTCACTGCAAGCGGCAGATTCCCACCTAACAGCAAGCTTTAGGATAGGGTACTGAATTGTAACTTACTTTCGCCTAATAATGCGATTTTGGCAAAGAGAGTATCTCCCGCAGGGAAGCTGCTACCATCAAATCTTTGCCCTCATTAGACTCCCCTCTGGAAGCGCTTTCACTGCAAGCTGCAGATTCCCTCCTAACAGCAAGCTTTAGGATAGGGTACTGAATTGTAACTTACTTTCGCCTAATAATGCGATTTTGGCAAAGAGACTATAACTCGCAGGGAAGCTGTTACCATCAAATGTTTGCCCTCGTTAGACTACCCTCTGGAAGCGCTTTCACTGCAAGCTGCAGATTCCCTCCTAACAGCAAGCTGTAGGATAGGGTACTGAATTGTAACTTACTTTCGCCTAATAACGCGATTTAGGCAAAGAGAGTATCTCCCGCAGGGAAGCTGCTACCATCAAATGTTTGCCCTCATTAGACTCCCCTCTGGAAGCGCTTTCACTGCAAGCTGCAGATTCCCACCTAACAGCAAGTTTTAGGACAGGGTACTGAATTGTAACTTAACTGCGTCTAATAAGGCGATATTTGCAAAGAGAATATCTCCCGCAGGGAAGCTGCTACCATAAAATGTTTGCCCTCATTAGACTCCCCTCTGGAAGCGCTTTCACTGCAAGCTGCAGATTCCCTCCTAACAGCAAGCTTTAGGATAGGGTACTGAATTGTATCTTACTTTCGCCTAATAATGCGATTTTGGCAAAGAGAATATCTCCTGCAGGGAAGCTTCTACCATCAAATGTTTGCCCTCATTAGACTCCCCTCTGGAAGCGCTTTCACTGCAAGCTGCAGATTCCCTCCTAACAGCAAGCTTTAGGATAGGGTACTGAATTGTATCTTACTTTCGCCTAATAATGCGATTTTGGCAAAGAGACTATAACTCGCAGGGAAGCTGTTACCATCAAATGTTTGCCCTCGTTAGACTACCCTCTGGAAGCGCATTCACTTCAAGCTGAAGATTCCCTCCTAACAGCAAGCTTTAGGATAGGGTACTGAATTGTAACTTACTTTCGCCTAATAACGCGATTTTGGCAAAGAGAGTATCTCCCGCAGGGAAGCTGCTACCATCAAATATTTGCCCTCATTAGACTACCCTGTGGAAGCGCTTTCACTGCAAGCTGCAGATTCCCTCCTAACAGCAAGCTTTAGGATAGGGTACTGAATTGTAACTTAACTGCGGCTAATAAGGCGATTATGGCAAAGAGAATATCTCCCGCAGGGAAGCTGCTACCATCAAATGTTTGCCATCATCAGAATCCCCTCTGGAAGCGCTTTCACTGCAAGCTGCAGATTCCCTCCTAACAGCAAGCTTTAGGATAGGGTACTGAATTGTAACTTACTTTCGCCTAATAATGCGATTTTGGCAAAGAGAATATCTCCCGCAGGGAAGCTGCTACCATCAAATGTTTGCCCTCATTAGACTCCCCTCTGGAAGCGCTTTCACTGCAAGCTGCAGATTCCCTCCTAACAGCAAGCTTTAGGATAGGGTACTGAATTGTAACTTACTTTCCCCTAATAATGCGATTTTGGAAAAGAGAGTATCTCCCGCAGGGAAGCTGCTACCATCAAATGTTTGCCCTCATTAGACTCCCCTCTGGAAGCGCTTTCACTGCAAGCTGCAGATTCCCTCCTAACAGCAAGCTTTAGGATAGGGTACTGAATTGTAACTTACTTTCGCCTAATAATGCGATTTTGGCAAAGAGAGTATCTCCCGCAGGGAAGCTGCTACCATCAAATGTTTGCCCTCATTAGACTCCCCTCTGGAAGCGCTTTCACTGCAAGCTGCAGATTCCCTCCTAACAGCAAGCTTTAGGATAGGGTACTGAATTGTAACTTAACTGCGGCTAATAAAGCGATTATGGCAAAGAGAATATCTCCCGCAGGGAAGCTGCTACCATCAAATGTTTGCCATCATTAGACTCCCCTCTGGAAGCGCTTTCACTGCAAGCTGCAGATTCCCTCCTAACAGCAAGCTTTAGGATAGGG
Source organism: Phaenicophaeus curvirostris (assembly GCF_032191515.1). NCBI lineage: Eukaryota > Metazoa > Chordata > Aves > Cuculiformes > Cuculidae > Phaenicophaeus > Phaenicophaeus curvirostris. The sequence continues at coordinate 132,358 of NW_027206893.1, read as the reverse complement.
TACTGAATTGTAACTTACTTTCGCCTAATAATGCGATTTTGGCAAAGAGAATATCTCCCGCAGGGAAGCTGCTACCATCAAATGTTTGCCCTCATTAGACTCCCCTCTGGAAGCGCTTTCACTGCAAGCTGCAGATTCCCTCCTAACAGCAAGATTTAGGATAGGGTACTGAATTGTAACTTATTTTCGCCTAATAATGCGATTTTGGAAGAGAGACTATCTCCCGCAGGGAAGCTGCTACCATCAAATATTTGCCCTCATTAGACTCTCCTCTGGAAGCGCTTTCACTGCAAGCTGCAGATTCCCTCCTAACAGCAAGCTTTAGGATAGGGTACTGAATTGTAACTTACTTTCACCTAATAATGCGATTTTGGCAAAGAGAGTATCTCCCGCAGGGAAGCTGCTACCATCAAATGTTTGCCCTCATTAGACTCCCCTCTGGAAGCGCTTTCACTGCAAGCTGCAGATTCCCTCCTAACAGCAAGCTTTAGGATAGGGTACTGAATTGTAACTTACTTTCGCCTAATAATGCGATTTTGGCAAACAGAGTATCTCCTGCAGGGAAGCTGCTACCATCAAATGTTTGCCCTCATTAGACTCCCCTCTGGAAGCGCTTTCACTGCAAGCTGCAGATTCCCTCCTAACAGCAAGCTTTAGGATACGGTACTGAATTGTATCTTACTTTCGCATAATAAAGCGATTTTGGAAAAGAGAGTATCTCCCGCAGGGAAGCTGCTACCATCAAATGTTTGCCATCATTAGACTCCCCTCTGGAATTGCTTTCACTGCAAGCTGCAGATTCCTTCCTAACAGCAAGCTTTAGGATAGGGTACTGAATTGTAACTTACTTTCGCCTAATAATGCGATTTTGGCAAAGAGAGTATCTCCCGCAGGGAAGCTGCTACCATCAAATGTTTGCCCTCGTTAAACTCCCCTCTGGAAGCGCTTTCACTGCAAGCTGCAGATTCCCTCCTAACAGCAAGCTTTAGGATAGGGTACTGAGTTGTAAATTAACTGCGGCTAATAAGGCGATTTTGGGAAAGAGACTATCTCCCGCAGGGAAGCTGCTACCATAAAATGTTTGCCCTCATTAGACTCCCCTCTGGAAGCGCTTTCACTGCAAGCTGCAGATTCCCTCCTAACAGCAAGCTTTAGTATAGGGTACTGAATTGTAACTTACTTTCGCCTAATAATGCGATTTTGGCAAAGAGACTATCTCCCGCAGGGAAGCTGCTACCATCAAATGTTTGCCCTCATTAGACTCCCCTCTGGAAGCGCTTTCACTGCAAGCTGCAGATTCCTTCCTAACAGCAAGCTTTAGGATAGGGTACTGAATTGTAACTTACTTTCGCCTAATAATGCGATTTTGGCAAAGAGAGTATCTCCCGCAGGGAAGCTGCTACCATCAAATGTTTGCCCTCATTAGACTCCCCTCTGGAAGCGCTTTCACTGCAAGCTGCAGATTCCTTCCTAACAGCAAGCTTTAGGATAGGGTACTGAATTGTAACTTACTTTCGCCTAATAATGCGATTTTGGCAAAGAGAGTATCTCCCGCAGGGAAGCTGCTACCATCAAATGGTTGCCCTCGTTAGACTCCCCTCTGGAAGCGCTTTCACTGCGAGCTGCAGATTCCCTCCTAACAGCAAGCTTTAGGATAGGGTACTGAATTGTAACTTAACTGCGGCTAATAAGGCGATTTTGGCAAAGAGAATATATCCCGCAGGGAAGCTGCTACCATCAAATATTTTCCCTCATTAGACTCCCCTCTGGAAGCGCTTTCACTGCAAGCTGCAGATTCCCTCCTAACAGCAAGCTTTAGGATAGGGTACTGAATTGTAACTTACTTTCGCCTAGTAATGCTATTTTGGCAAAGAGACTATCTCCCGCAGGGAAGCTGCTACCATCAAATGTTTGCCCTCATTAGACTCCCCTCTGGAAGCGCTTTCACTGCAAGCGGCAGATTCCCACCTAACAGCAAGCTTTAGGATAGGGTACTGAATTGTAACTTACTTTCGCCTAATAATGCGATTTTGGCAAAGAGAGTATCTCCCGCAGGGAAGCTGCTACCATCAAATCTTTGCCCTCATTAGACTCCCCTCTGGAAGCGCTTTCACTGCAAGCTGCAGATTCCCTCCTAACAGCAAGCTTTAGGATAGGGTACTGAATTGTAACTTACTTTCGCCTAATAATGCGATTTTGGCAAAGAGACTATAACTCGCAGGGAAGCTGTTACCATCAAATGTTTGCCCTCATTAGACTCCCCTCTGGAAGCGCTTTCACTGCAAGCTGCAGATTCCCTCCTAACAGCAAGCTGTAGGATAGGGTACTGAATTGTAACTTACTTTCGCCTAATAACGCGATTTAGGCAAAGAGAGTATCTCCCGCAGGGAAGCTGCTACCATCAAATGTTTGCCCTCATTAGACTCCCCTCTGGAAGCGCTTTCACTGCAAGCTGCAGATTCCCACCTAACAGCAAGTTTTAGGACAGGGTACTGAATTGTAACTTAACTGCGTCTAATAAGGCGATATTGGCAAAGAGAATATCTCCCGCAGGGAAGCTGCTACCATAAAATGTTTGCCCTCATTAGACTCCCCTCTGGAAGCGCTTTCACTGCAAGCTGCAGATTCCCTCCTAACAGCAAGCTTTAGGATAGGGTACTGAATTGTATCTTACTTTCGCCTAATAATGCGATTTTGGCAAAGAGAATATCTCCTGCAGGGAAGCTTCTACCATCAAATGTTTGCCCTCATTAGACTCCCCTCTGGAAGCGCTTTCACTGCAAGCTGCAGATTCCCTCCTAACAGCAAGCTTTAGGATAGGGTACTGAATTGTATCTTACTTTCGCCTAATAATGCGATTTTGGCAAAGAGACTATAACTCGCAGGGAAGCTGTTACCATCAAATGTTTGCCCTCGTTAGACTACCCTCTGGAAGCGCATTCACTTCAAGCTGAAGATTCCCTCCTAACAGCAAGCTTTAGGATAGGGTACTGAATTGTAACTTACTTTCGCCTAATAACGCGATTTTGGCAAAGAGAGTATCTCCCGCAGGGAAGCTGCTACCATCAAATATTTGCCCTCATTAGACTACCCTGTGGAAGCGCTTTCACTGCAAGCTGCAGATTCCCTCCTAACAGCAAGCTTTATGAAAGGGTACTGAATTGTAACTTACTTTCGCCTAATAATGCGATTTTGGCAAAGAGAATATCTCCCGCAGGGAAGCTGCTACCATCAAATGTTTGCCCTCATTAGACTCCCCTCTGGAAGCGCTTTCACTGCAAGCTGCAGATTCCCTCCTAACAGCAAGCTTTAGGATAGGGTACTGAATTGTAACTTACTTTCGCCTAATAATGCGATTTTGGCAAAGAGAGTATCTCCCGCAGGGAAGCTGCTACCATCAAATGTTTGCCCTCATTAGACTCCCCTCTGGAAGCGCTTTCACTGCAAGCTGCAGATTCCCTCCTAACAGCAAGCTTTAGGATAGGGTACTGAATTGTAACTTAACTGCGGCTAATAAGGCGATTATGGCAAAGAGAATATCTCCCGCATGGAAGCTGCTACCATCAAATGTTTGCCATCATTAGACTCCCCTCTGGAAGCGCTTTCACTGCAAGCTGCAGATTCCCTCCTAACAGCAAGATTTAGGATAGGGTACTGAATTGTATCTTATTTTCGCCTAATAATGCGATTTTGGAAGAGAGACTATCTCCCGCAGGGAAGGTGCTACCATCAAATATTTGCCCTCATTAGACTCTCCTCTGGAAGCGCTTTCACTGCAAGCTGCAGATTCCCTCCTAACAGCAAGCTTTAGGATAGGGTACTGAATTGTAACTTACTTTCACCTAATAAGGCGATTTTGGCAAAGAGAGTATCTCCCGCAGGGAAGCTGCTACCATCAAATGTTTGCCCTCATTAGACTCCCCTCTGGAAGCGCTTTCACTGCAAGCTGCAGATTCCCTCCTAACAGCAAGCTTTAGGATAGGGTACTGAATTGTAACTTAACTGCGTCTAATAAGGCGATTGTGTCAAAGAGAATATCTCCCGCAGGGAAGCTGCTACCATCAAATATTTGCGCTCATTAGACTCCCCTCTGGAAGCGCTTTCACTGCAAGCTGCAGATTCCCTCCTAACAGCAAGCTTTAGGATAGGGTACTGAATTGTAGCTTACTTTCGCCTAATAATGCGGTATTGGCAAAGAGAGTATCTCCCGCAGGGAAGCTGCTACCATCAAATATTTGCCCTCATTAGACTCCCCTCTGGAAGCGCTTTCACTGCAAGCTGCAGATTCCTTCCTAACAGCAAGCTTTAGGATAGGGTACTGAATTGTAACTTACTTTCGCCTAATAATGCGATTTTGGCAAAGAGAGTATCTCCCGCAGGGAAGCTGCTACCATCAAATGTTTGCCCTCATTAGACTCCCCTCTGGAAGCGCTTTCACTGCAAGCTGCAGATTCCCTCCTAACAGCAAGCTTTAGGATAGGGTACTGAATTGTAACTTAACTGCGGCTAATAAGGCGATTATGGCAAAGAGAATATCTCCCGCAGGGAAGCTGCTACCATCAAATGTTTCCCCTCATTAGACTCCCCTCTGGAAGCGCTTTCACTGCAAGCTGCAGATTCCCTCCTAACAGCAAGCTTTAGGATATGGTACTGAATTGTATCTTACTTTCGCATAATAAAGCGATTTTGGAAAAGAGAGTATCTCCCGCAGGGAAGCTGCTACCATCAAATGTTTGCCATCATTAGACTCCCCTCTGTAATTGCTTTCACTGCAAGCTGCAGATTCCTTCCTAACAGCAAGCTTTAGGATAGGGTACTGAATTGTAACTTACTTTCGCCTAATAATGCGATTTTGGCAAAGAGAGTATCTCCCGCAGGGAAGCTGCTACCATCAAATGTTTGCCCTCGTTAAACTCCCCTCTGGAAGCGCTTTCACTGCAAGCTGCAGATTCCCTCCTAACAGCAAGCTTTAGGATAGGGTACTGAGTTGTAAATTAACTGCGGCTAATAAGGCGATTTTGGGAAAGAGACTATCTCCCGCAGGGAAGCTGCTACCATAAAATGTTTGCCCTCATTAGACTCCCCTCTGGAAGCGCTTTCACTGCAAGCTGCAGATTCCCTCCTAACAGCAAGCTTTAGTATAGGGTACTGAATTGTAACTTACTTTCGCCTAATAATGCGATTTTGGCAAAGAGAGTATCTCCCGCAGGGAAGCTGCTACCATCAAATGTTTGCCCTCGTTAGACTCCCCTCTGGAAGCGCTTTCACTGCAAGCTGCAGATTCCCTCCTAACAGCAAGCTTTAGGATAGTGTACTGAATTGTAACTTAACTGCTGCTAATAAGGAGAATTTGGCAAAGAGACTATCTCCCGCAGGGAAGCTGCTACCATCAAATATTTGCCCTCATTATACTCCCCTCTGGAAGCGCTTTCACTGCAAGCTGCAGATTCCCTCCTAACAGCAAGCTTTAGGATAGGGTACTGAATTGTAACTTAACTGCTGCTAATAAGGCGATTTTGGCAAAGAGACTATCTCCCGCAGGGAAGCTGCTACCATCAAATGTTTGCCCTCATTAGACTCCCCTCTGGAAGCGCTTTCACTGCAAGCTGCAGATTCCTTCCTAACAGCAAGCTTTAGGATAGGGTACTGAATTGTAACTTACTTTCGCCTAATAATGCGATTTTGGCAAAGAGAGTATCTCCCGCAGGGAAGCTGCTACCATCAAATGTTTGCCCTCGTTAGACTCCCCTCTGGAAGCGCTTTCACTGCGAGCTGCAGATTCCCTCCTAACAGCAAGCTTTAGGACAGGGTACTGAATTGTAACTTACTTTCGCCTAATAATGCGATTTTGGCAAAGAGAGTATCTCCCGCAGGGAAGCTGCTACCATCAAATGTTTGCCCTCATTAGACTCCCCTCTGGAAGCGCTTTCACTGCAAGCTGCAGATTCCCTCCTAACAGCAAGCTTTAGGATAGGGTACTGAATTGTAACTTACTTTCGCCTAATAATGCGATTTTGGCAAAGAGACTATAACTCGCAGGGTAGCTGCTGCCACCAAATGTTTGCCCTCATTAGACTCCCCTCTGGAAGCGCTTTCACTGCAAGCTGCAGATTCCCTCCTAACAGCAAGCTTTAGGATAGGGTACTGAATTGTAACTTACTTTCGCCTAATAATGTGATTTTGGCAAAGAGAGTATCTCCCGCAGGGAAGCTGCTACCATCAAATCTTTGCCCTCATTAGACTCCCCTCTGGAAGCGCTTTCACTGCAAGCTGCAGATTCCCTCCTAACAGCAAGCTTTAGGATAGGGTACTGAATTGTAACTTACTTTCGCCTAATAATGCGATTTTGGCAAAGAGACTATAACTCGCAGGGAAGCTGTTACCATCAAATGTTTGCCCTCGTTAGACTACCCTCTGGAAGCGCTTTCACTGCAAGCTGCAGATTCCCTCCTAACAGCAAGCTGTAGGATAGGGTACTGAATTGTAACTTACTTTCGCCTAATAACGCGATTTAGGCAAAGAGAGTATCTCCCGCAGGGAAGCTGCTACCATCAAATGTTTGCCCTCATTAGACTCCCCTCTGGAAGCGCTTTCACTGCAAGCTGCAGATTCCCACCTAACAGCAAGTTTTAGGACAGGGTACTGAATTGTAACTTAACTGCGTCTAATAAGGCGATATTGGCAAAGAGAATATCTCCCGCAGGGAAGCTGCTACCATAAAATGTTTGCCCTCATTAGACTCCCCTCTGGAAGCGCTTTCACTGCAAGCTGCAGATTCCCTCCTAACAGCAAGCTTTAGGATAGGGTACTGAATTGTAACTTACTTTCGCCTAATAATGCGATTTTGGCAAAGAGACTATAACTCGCAGGGAAGCTGTTACCATCAAATGTTTGCCCTCGTTAGACTACCCTCTGGAAGCGCATTCACTTCAAGCTGAAGATTCCCTCCTAACAGCAAGCTTTAGGATAGGGTACTGAATTGTAACTTACTTTCGCCTAATAACGCGATTTTGGCAAAGAGAGTATCTCCCGCAGGGAAGCTGCTACCATCAAATATTTGCCCTCATTAGACTCCCCTCTGGAAGCGCTTTCACTGCAAGCTGCAGATTCCCTCCTAACAGCAAGCTTTATGAAAGGGTACTGAATTGTAACTTACTTTCGCCTAATAATGCGATTTTGGCAAAGAGAGTATCTCCCGCAGGGAAGCTGCTACCATCAAATGTTTGCCCTCATTAGACTCCCCTCTGGAAGCGCTTTCACTGCAAGCTGCAGATTCCCTCCTAACAGCAAGCTTTAGGATAGGGTACTGAATTGTAACTTAACTGCAGCTAATAAGGCGATTATGGCAAAGAGAATATCTCCCGCAGGGAAGCTGCTACCATCAAATGTTTGCCATCATCAGACTCCCCTCTGGAAGCGCTTTCACTGCAAGCTGCAGATTCCCTCCTAACAGCAAGCTTTAGGATAGGGTACTGAATTGTAACTTACTTTCGCCTAATAATGCGATTTTGGCAAAGAGAATATCTCCCGCAGGGAAGCTGCTACCATCAAATGTTTGCCCTCATTAGACTCCCCTCTGGAAGCGCTTTCACTGCAAGCTGCAGATTCCCTCCTAACAGCAAGCTTTAGGATAGGGTACTGAATTGTAACTTACTTTCGCCTAATAATGCGATTTTGGCAAAGAGAGTATCTCCCGCAGGGAAGCTGCTACCATCAAATGTTTGCCCTCATTAGACTCCCCTCTGGAAGCGCTTTCACTGCAAGCTGCAGATTCCCTCCTAACAGCAAGCTTTAGGATAGGGTACTGAATTGTAACTTAACTGCGGCTAATAAGGCGATTATGGCAAAGAGAATATCTCCCGCAGGGAAGCTGCTACCATCAAATGTTTGCCATCATTAGACTCCCCTCTGGAAGCGCTTTCACTGCAAGCTGCAGATTCCCTCCTAACAGCAAGCTTTAGGATAGGGTACTGAATTGTAACTTAACTGCGTCTAATAAGGCGATTGTGTCAAAGAGAATATCTCCCGCAGGGAAGCTGCTACCATCAAATGTTTGCCATCATTAGACTCCCCTCTGGAAGCGCTTTCACTGCAAGCTGCAGATTCCCTCCTAACAGCAAGCTTTAGGATAGGGTACTGAATTGTAACTTACTTTCGCCTAATAATGCGATTTTGGCAAAGAGAGTATCTCCCGCAGGGAAGCTGCTACCATCAAATGTTTGCCCTCATTAGACTCCCCTCTGGAAGCGCTTTCACTGCAAGCTGCAGATTCCCTCCTAACAGCAAGCTTTAGGATAGGGTACTGAATTGTAACTTAACTGCGGCTAATAAGGCGATTATGGCAAAGAGAATATCTCCCGCAGGGAAGCTGCTACCATCAAATGTTTCCCCTCATTAGACTCCCCTCTGGAAGCGCTTTCACTGCAAGCTGCAGATTCCCTCCTAACAGCAAGCTTTAGGATAGGGTACTGAATTGTATCTTACTTTCGCATAATAAAGCGATTTTGGAAAAGAGAGTATCTCCCGCAGGGAAGCTGCTACCATCAAATGTTTGCCCTCATTAGACTCCCCTCTGGAATTGCTTTCACTGCAAGCTGCAGATTCCTTCGTAACAGCAAGCTTTAGGATAGGGTACTGAATTGTAACTTACTTTCGCCTAATAATGCGATTTTGGCAAAGAGAGTATCTCCCGCAGGGAAGCTGCTACCATCAAATGTTTGCCCTCGTTAAACTCCCCTCTGGAAGCGCTTTCACTGCAAGCTGCAGATTCCCTCCTAACAGCAAGCTTTAGGATAGGGTACTGAGTTGTAATTTAACTGCGGCTAATAAGGCGATTTTGGGAAAGAGACTATCTCCCGCAGGGAAGCTGCTACCATCAAATGTTTGCCCTCATTAGACTCCCCTCTGGAAGCGCTTTCACTGCAAGCTGCAGATTCCCTCCTAACAGCAAGCTTTAGGATAGGGTACTGAATTGTAACTTACTTTCGCCTAATAATGCGATTTTGGCAAAGAGACTATCTCCCGCAGGGAAGCTGCTACCATCAAATGTTTGCCCTCATTAGACTCCCCTCTGGAAGCGCTTTCACTGCAAGCTGCAGATTCCTTCCTAACAGCAAGCTTTAGGATAGGGTACTGAATTGTAACTTACTTTCGCCTAATAATGCGATTTTGGCAAAGAGAGTATCTCCCGCAGGGAAGCTGCTACCATCAAATGTTTGCCCTCGTTAGACTCCCCTCTGGAAGCGCTTTCACTGCAAGCTGCAGATTCCCTCCTAACAGCAAGCTTTAGGATAGTGTACTGAATTGTAACTTAACTGCTGCTAATAAGGAGAATTTGGCAAAGAGACTATCTCCCGCAGGGAAGCTGCTACCATCAAATGTTTGCCCTCATTATACTCCCCTCTGGAAGCGCTTTCACTGCAAGCTGCAGATTCCCTCCTAACAGCAAGCTTTAGGATAGGGTACTGAATTGTAACTTAACTGCTGCTAATAAGGCGATTTTGGCAAAGAGACTATCTCCCGCAGGGAAGCTGCTACCATCAAATCTTTGCCCTCATTAGACTCCCCTCTGGAAGCGCATTCACTTCAAGCTGCAGATTCCTTCCTAACAGCAAGCTTTAGGATAGGGTACTGAATTGTAACTTACTTTCGCCTAATAATGCGATTTTGGCAAAGAGAGTATCTCCCGCAGGGAAGCTGCTACCATCAAATGTTTGCCCTCGTTAGACTCCCCTCTGGAAGCGCTTTCACTGCGAGCTGCAGATTCCCTCCTAACAGCAAGCTTTAGGATAGGGTACTGAATTGTAACTTACTTTCGCCTAATAATGCGATTTTGGCAAAGAGAGTATCTCCCGCAGGGAAGCTGCTACCATCAAATGTTTGCCCTCATTAGACTCCCCTCTGGAAGCGCTTTCACTGCAAGCTGCAGATTCCCTCCTAACAGCAAGCTTTAGGATAGGGTACTGAATTGTAACTTAACTGCGGCTAATAAGGCGATTTTGGCAAAGAGAATATATCCCGCAGGGAAGCTGCTAAAATCAAATATTTGCCCTCATTAGACTCCCCTCTGGAAGCGCTTTCACTGCAAGCTGCAGATTCCCTCCTAACAGCAAGCTTTAGGATAGGGTACTGAATTGTAACTTACTTTCGCCTAGTAATGCTATTTTGGCAAAGAGACTATCTCCCGCAGGGAAGCTGCTACCATCAAATGTTTGCCCTCATTAGACTCCCCTCTGGAAGCGCTTTCACTGCAAGCTGCAGATTCCCTCCTAACAGCAAGCTTTAGGATAGGGTACTGAATTGTAACTTACTTTCGCCTAATAATGCGATTTTGGCAAAGAGACTATAACTCGCAGGGAAGCTGCTGCCACCAAATGTTTGCCCTCATTAGTCTCCCCTCTGGAAGCGCTTTCACTGCAAGCTGCAGATTCCCTCCTAACAGCAAGCTTTAGGATAGGGTACTGAATGGTAACTTACTTTCGCCTAATAATGCGATTTTGGCAAATAGAGTATCTCCTGCAGGGAAGCTGCTACCATCAAATGTTTGCCCTCATTAGACTCCCCTCTGGAAGCGCTTTCACTGCAAGCTGCAGATTCCCTCCTAACAGCAAGCTTTAGGATAGGGTACTGAATTGTAACTTAACTGCTGCTAATAAGGCGATTTAGGCAAAGAGACTATCTCCCGCAGGGAAGCTGCTACCATCAAATGTTTGCCCTCGTTAGACTCCCCTCTGGAAGCGCTTTCACTGCAAGCTGCAGATTCCCTCCTAACAGCAAGCTTTAGGATAGGGTACTGAATTGTAACTTACTTTCGCCTAATAATGCGATTTTGGCAAAGAGAGTATCTCCCGCAGGGAAGCTGCTACCATAAAATGTTTGCCCTCATTAGACTCCCCTCTGGAAGCGCTTTCACTGCAAGCTGCAGATTCCCTCCTAACAGCAAGCTTTAGGATAGGGTACTGAATTGTAACTTACTTTCGCCTAATAATGCGATTTTGGCAAAGAGAGTATCTCCCGCAGGGAAGCTGCTACCATCAAATGTTTGCCCTCATTAGACTCCCCTCTGGAAGCGCTTTCACTGCAAGCTGCAGATTCCCTCCTAACAGCAAGCTTTAGGATAGGGTACTGAATTGTATCTTACTTTCGCCTAATAATGAGATTTTGGCAAAGAGAATATCTCCCGCAGGGAAGCTGCTACCATCAAATGTTTGCCCTCATTAGACTCCCCTCTGGAAGCGCTTTCACTGCAAGCTGCAGATTCCCTCCTAACAGCAAGCTTTAGGATAGGGTACTGAATTGTATCTTAACTGCGGCTAATAAGGCGATTATGGCAAAGAGAATATCTCCCGCAGGGAAGCTGCTACCATCAAATCTTTGCCCTCATTAGACTCCCCTCTGGAAGCGCTTTCACTGCAAGCTGCAGATTCCCTCCTAACAGCAAGCTTTAGGATAGGGTACTGAATTGTAACTTACTTTCGCCTAATAATGCGATTTTGGCAAAGAGAGTATCTCCCGCAGGGAAGCTGCTACCATCAAATGTTTGCCCTCGTTAGACTCCCCTCTGGAAGTGCTTTCACTGCAAGCTGCAGATTCCCTCCTAACAGCAAGCTTTAGGATAGTGTACTGAATTGTAACTTAACTGCTGCTAATAAGGAGAATTTGGCAAAGAGAGTATCTCCCGCAGGGAAGCTGCTACCATCAAATGTTTGCCCTCATTATACTCCCCTCTGGAAGCGCTTTCACTGCAAGCTGCAGATTCCCTCCTAACAGCAAGCTTTAGGATAGGGTACTGAATTGTAACTTAACTGCTGCTAATAAGGCGATTTTGGCAAAGAGACTATCTCCCGCAGGGAAGCTGCTACCATCAAATGTTTGCCCTCATTAGACTCCCCTCTGGAAGCGCTTTCACTGCAAGCTGCAGATTCCTTCCTAACAGCAAGCTTTAGGATAGGGTACTGAATTGTAACTTACTTTCGCCTAATAATGCGATTTTGGCAAAGAGAGTATCTCCCGCAGGGAAGCTGCTACCATCAAATGTTTGCCCTCGTTAGACTCCCCTCTGGAAGCGCTTTCACTGCGAGCTGCAGATTCCCTCCTAACAGCAAGCTTTAGGATAGGGTACTGAATTGTAACTTACTTTCGCCTAATAATGCGATTTTGGCAAAGAGAGTATCTCCCGCAGGGAAGCTGCTACCATGAAATGTTTGCCCTCATTAGACTCCCCTCTGGAAGTGCTTTCACTGCAAGCTGCAGATTCCCTCCTAACAGCAAGCTTTAGGATAGGGTACTGAATTGTAACTTAACTGCGGCTAATAAGGCGATTATGGCAAAGAGAGTATCTCCCGCAGGGAAGCTGCTACCATCAAATGTTTGCCCTCATCAGACTCCCCTCTGGAAGCGCTTTCACTGCAAGCTGCAGATTCCCTCCTAACAGCAAGCTTTAGGATAGGGTACTGAATTGTAACTTACTTTCGCCTAATAATGCGATTTTGGCAAAAAGACTATAACTCGCAGGGAAGCTGCTGCCACCAAATATTTGCCCTCATTAGTCTCCCCTCTGGAAGCGCTTTCACTGTAAGCTGCAGATTCCCTCCTAACAGCAAGCTTTAGGATAGTGTACTTAATTGTAACTTAACTGCGGCTAATAAGGCGATTTTGGCAAAGAGAATATATCCCGCAGGGAAGCTGCTACCATCAAATCTTTGCCCTCATTAGACTCCCCTCTGGAAGCGCTTTCACTGCAAGCTGCAGATTCCCTCCTAACAGCAAGCTTTAGGATAGGGTACTGAATTGTAACTTACTTTCGCCTAATAATGCGATTTTGGCAAAGAGACTATCTCCCGCAGGGAAGCTGCTACCATCAAATGTTTGCCCTCATTAGACTCCCCTCTGGAAGCGCTTTCACTGCAAGCTGCAGATTCCCTCCTAACAGCAAGCTTTAGGATAGGGTACTGAATTGTAACTTAACTGCGGCTAATAAGGCGATTATGGCAAAGAGAATATCTCCCGCAGGGAAGCTGCTAAAATCAAATATTTGCCCTCATTAGACTCCCCTCTGGAAGCGCTTTCACTGCAAGCTGCAGATTCCCTCCTAACAGCAAGCTTTAGGATAGGGTACTGAATTGTAACTTACTTTCGCCTAGTAATGCTATTTTGGCAAAGAGACTATCTCCCGCAGGGAAGCTGCTACCATCAAATGTTTGCCCTCATTAGACTCCCCTCTGGAAGCGCTTTCACTGCAAGCTGCAGATTCCCTCCTAACAGCAAGCTTTAGGATAGGGTACTGAATGGTATCTTACTTTCGCCTAATAATGCGATTTTGGCAAAGAGAGTATCTCCTGCAGGGAAGCTGCTACCATCAAATGTTTGCCCTCATTAGACTCCCCTCTGGAAGCGCTTTCACTGCAAGCTGCAGATTCCCTCCTAACAGCAAGCTTTAGGATAGGGTACTGAATTGTAACTTAACTGCTGCTAATAAGGCGATTTAGGCAAAGAGACTATCTCCCGCAGGGAAGCTGCTACCATCAAATGTTTGCCCTCATTAGACTCCCCTCTGGAAGCGCTTTCACTGCAAGCTGCAGATTCCCTCCTAACAGCAAGCTTTAGGATAGGGTACTGAATTGTAACTTACTTTCGCCTAATAATGCGATTTTGGCAAAGAGACTATCTCCCGCAGGGAAGCTGTTACCATCAAATATTTGCCCTCGTTAGACTACCCTCTGGAAGCGCATTCACTTCAAGCTGCACATTCCCTCCTAACAGCAAGCTTTAGGATAGGGTACTGCATTGTAACTTACTTTCGCCGAATAATGCGATTTTGGCGAAGAGAGTATCTCCCGCAGGGAAGCTGCTACCATCAAATGCTTGCCCTCATTAGACTCCCCTCTGGAAGCGCTTTCACTGCAAGCTGCAGATTCCCTCCTAACAGCAAGCTTTAGCATAGGGTACTGAATTGTAACTTACTTTCGCCTAATAATGCGATTTTGGAAAAGAGAGTATCTCCCGCAGGGAAGCTGCTACCATCAAATATTTGCCCTCATTAGACTCTCCTCTGGAAGCGCTTTCACTGCAAGCTGCAGATTCCCTCCTAACAGCAAGCTTTAGGATAGGGTACAGAATTGTAACTTACTTTCGCCTAATAATGCGATTTTAGCAAAGAGAGTATCTCCTGCAGGGAAGCTGCTACCATCAAGTCTTTGCCCTCATTAGACTCCCCTCTGGAAGCGCTTTCACTGCAAGCTGCAGATTCCCTCCTAACAGCAAGCTTTAGGATAGGGTACTGAATTGTATCTTAACTGCGGCTAATAAGGCGATTATGGCAAAGAGAATATCTCCCGCAGGGAAGCTGCTACCATCAAATAGTTGCCCTCATTAGACTCCCCTCTGGAAGCGCTTTCACTGCAAGCTGCAGATTCCCTCCTAACAGCAAGCTTTAGGATAGGGTACTGAATTGTAACTTACTTTCGCCTAATAATGCGATTTTGGCAAAGAGAGTATCTCCCGCAGGGAAGCTGCTACCATCAAATGTTTGCCCTCGTTAGACTCCCCTCTGGAAGCGCTTTCACTGCAAGCTGCAAATTCCCTCCTAACAGCAAGCTTTAGGATAGGGTACTGAATTGTAACTTAACTGCGGCTAATAAGGCGATTATGGCAAAGAGAATATCTCCCGCAGGGAAGCTGCTACCATCAAATGTTTGCCCTCATTAGACTCCCCTCTGGAAGCGCTTTCACTGCAAGCTGCAGATTCCCTCCTAACAGCAAGCTTTAGGATAGGGTACTGAATTGTAACTTACTTTCGCCTAATAATGCGATTTTGGCAAAGAGAATATCTCCCGCAGGGAAGCTGCTACCATCAAATGCTTGCCCTCATTAGACTCCCCTCTGGAAGCGCTTTCACTGCAAGCTGCAGATTCCCTCCTAACAGCAAGCTTTAGGATAGGGTACTGAATTGTAACTTATTTTCGCCTAATAATGCGATTTTGGCAAAGAGAATATCTCCCGCAGGGAAGCTGCTACCATCAAATGTTTGCCCTCATTAGACTCCCCTCTGGAAGCGCTTTCACTGCAAGCTGCAGATTCCCTCCTAACAGCAAGCTTTAGGATAGGGTACTGAATTGTAACTTACTTTCGCCTAATAATGTGATTTTGGCAAAGAGAGTATCTCCCGCAGGGAAGCTGCTACGATCAAATGTTTGCCCTCATTAGACTCCCCTCTGGAAGCGCTTTCACTGCAAGCTGCAGATTCCCTCCTAACAGCAAGCTTTAGGATAGGGTACTGAATTGTAACTTAACTGCGGCTAATAAGGCGATTATGGCAAAGAGAATATCTCCCGCAGGGAAGCTGCTACCATCAAATATTTGCCCTCACTAGACTCCCCGCTGGAAGCGCTTTCACTGCAAGCTGCAGATTCCCTCCTAACAGCAAGCTTTAGGATAGTGTACTGAATTGTAACTTACTTTCGCCTAATAACGCGATTTTGGCAAAGAGAGTATCTCCCGCAGGGAAGCTGCTACCATCAAATGTTTGCCCTCATTAGACTACCCTGTGGAAGCGCTTTCACTGCAAGCTACAGATTCCCTCCTAACAGCAAGCTTTAGGACAGGGTCCTGAATTGTAACTTACTTTCGCCTAATAATGCGATTATGGCAAAGAGAATATCTCCCGCAGGGAAGCTGCTACCATCAAACGCTTGCCCTCATTAGACTCCCCTCTGGAAGCGCTTTCACTGCAAGCTGCAGATTCCCTCCTAACAGCAAGCTTTAGGATAGGGTACTGAATTGTAACTTAACTGCGGCTAATAAGGCGATTATGGCAAAGAGAATATCTCCCGCAGGGAAGCTGCTACCATCAAACGCTTGCCCTCATTAGACTCCCCTCTGGAAGCGCTTTCACTGCAAGCTGCAGATTCCCTCCTAACAGCAAGCTTTAGGATAGGGTACTGAATTGTAACTTACTTTCGCCTAATAATGCGATTTTGGCAAAGAGAGTATCTCCCGCAGGGAAGCTGCTACCATAAAATGTTTGCCCTCGTTAGACTCCCCTCTGGAAGCGCTTTCACTGCAAGCTGCAGATTCCCTCCCAGCAGCAAGCTTTAGGATAGGGTACTGAATTGAAACTTACTTTCGCCTAATAATGCGATTTTGGCAAAGAGAATATCTCCCGCAGGGAAGCTGCTACCATCAAATGTTTGCCCTCGTTAGACTCCCCTCTGGAAGCGCTTTCACTGCAAGCTGCAGATTCCCTCCTAACAGCAAGCTTTAGGATAGGGTACTGAATTGTAACTTAACTGCGGCTAATAAGGCGATTTTGGCAAAGAGACTATCTCCCGCAGGGAAGCTGCTACCATCAAATGTTTGCCCTCGTTAGACTCCCCTCTGGAAGCGCTTTCACTGCAAGCTGCAGATTCCCTCCTAACAGCAAGCTTTAGGATAGGGTACTGAATTGTAACTTACTTTCGCCTAATAATGCGATTTTGGCAAAGAGAGTATCTCCCGCAGGGAAGCTGCTACCATCAAATGTTTGCCCTCATTAGACTCCCCTCTGGAAGCGCTTTCACTGCAAGCTGCAGATTCCCTCCTAACAGCAAGCTTTAGGATAGGGTACTGAATTGTATCTTAACTGCGGCTAATAAGGCGATTTTGGCAAAGAGAATATCTCCCGCAGGGAAGCTGCTACCATCAAATGTTTGCCCTCATTAGACTCCCCTCTGGAAGCGCTTTCACTGCAAGCTGCAGATTCCCTCCTAACAGCAAGCTTTAGGATAGGGTACTGAATTGTAACTTACTTTCGCCTAGTAATGCGATTTTGGCAAAGAGAGTATCTCCCGCAGGGAAGCTGCTACCATCAAATGTTTGCCCTCGTTAGACTCCCCTCTGGAAGCGCTTTCACTGCAAGCTGCAGATTCCCTCCTAACAGCAAGCTTTAGGATAGGGTACTGAATTGTAACTTACTTTCGCCTAATGAGGCGATTTTGGCAAAGAGAATATCTCCTGCAGGGAAGCTACTACCATCAAATGTTTGCCCTCATTAGACTCCCCTCTGGAAGCGCTTTCACTGCAAGCTGCAGATTCCTTCCTAACAGCAAGCTTTAGGATAGGGTACTGAATCGTAACTTACTTTCGCCTAATAATGGGATTTTGGCAAAGAGAGTATCTCCCGCAGGGAAGCTGCTACCATCAAATGCTTGCCCTCATTAGACTCCCCTCTGGAAGCGCTTTCACTGCAAGCTGCAGATTCCCTCCTAACAGCAAGCTTTAGGATAGGGTACTGAATTGTAACTTACTTTCGCCTAATAATGCGATTTTGGCAAAGAGAGTATCTCCCGCAGGGAAGCTGCTACCATCAAATGTTTGCCCTCATTAGACTCCCCTCTGGAAGCGCTTTCACTGCAAGCTGCAGATTCCCTCCTGACAGCAAGCTTTAGGATAGGGTACTGAATTGTAACTTAACTGCGGCTAGTAATGCGATTTTGGCAAAGAGAGTATCTCCCGCAGGGAAGCTGCTACCATCAAATGTTTGCCCTCGTTAGACTCCCCTGTGGAAGCACTTTCACTGCAAGCTGCAGATTCCCTCCTTACAGCAAGCTTTAGGATAGGGTACTGAATTGTAACTTACTTTCGCCTAATAATGCGATTATGGCAAAGAGACTATAACTCGCAGGGTAGCTGCTGCCACCAAATGTTTGCCCTCATTAGACTCCCCTCTGGAAGCGCTTTCACTGCAAGCTTCAGATTTCCTCCTAACAGCAAGCTTTAGGATAGGGTACTGAGTTGTAACTTACTTTCGCCTAATAATGCGATTATGGCAAAGAGAATATCTCCCGCAGGGAAGCTGCTACCATAAAATGTTTGCCCTCGTTAGACTCCCCTCTGGAAGCGCTTTCACTGCAAGCTGCAGATTCCCTCCTAACAGCAAGCTTTAGGATAGGGTACTGAATTGAAACTTACTTTCGCATAATAATGCGATTTTGGCAAAGAGACTATAACTCGCAGGGAAGCTGCTGCCACCAAATGTTTGCCCTCATTAGACTCCCCTCTGGAAGCACTTTCACTGCAAGCTGCAGATTCCCTCCTAACAGCAAGCTTTAGGTTAGGGTACTGAATTGCATCTTAGTTTCGCCTAATAATGCGATTTTGGCAAAGAGAATATCTCCCGCAGGGAAGCTGCTACCATCAAATGTTTGCCCTCGTTAGACTCCCCTCTGGAAGCGCTTTCACTGCAAGCTGCAGATTCCCTCCTAACAGCAAGCTTTAGGATAGGGTACTGAATTGTATCTTAACTGCGGCTAATAAGGCGATTTTGCAAAGAGAATATCTCCCGCAGGGAAGCTGCTACCATCAAATGTTTGCCCTCATTAGACTCCCCTCTGGAAGCGCTTTCACTGCAAGCTGCAGATTCCCTCCTAACAGCAAGCTTTAGGATAGTGTACTGAATTGTAACTTACTTTCGCCTAGTAATGCGATTTTGGCAAAGAGAGTATCTCCCGCAGGGAAGCTGCTACCATCAAATGTTTGCCCTCGTTAGACTCCCCTCTGGAAGCGCTTTCACTGCAAGCTGCAGATTCCCTCCTAACAGCAAGCTTTAGGACAGTGTACTGAATTGTAACTTAACTGCGGCTAATAAGGCGATCTTGGCAAAGAGAATATCTCACGCAGGGAAGCTGCTACCATCAAATGCTTGCCCTCATTAGACTCCCCTATGGAAGCGCTTTCACTGCAAGCTGCAGATTCCCTCCTAACAGCAAGCTTTAGCATAGGGTACTGAATTGTAACTTACTTTGCCTAATAAAGCGATTTTGGCAAAGAGAGTATCTCCTGCAGGGAAGCTGCTACCATCAAATGCTTGCCCTCATTAGACTCCCCTCTGGAAGCGCTTTCACTGCAAGCTGCAGATTCCCTCCTAACAGCAAGCTTTAGGATAGGGTACTGAATTGTAACTTACTTTCGCCTAATAATGCGATTTTGGCAAAGAGAGTATCTCCCGCAGGGAAGCTGCTACCATCAAATGTTTGCCCTCATTAGACTCCCCTCTGGAAGCGCTTTCACTGCAAGCTGCAGATTCCCTCCTAACAGCAAGCTTTAGGATAGGGTACTGAATTGTAACTTAACTGCGGCTAATAAGGCGATTTTGGCAAAGAGAATATCTCCCGCAGGGAAGCTGCTACCATCAAATGTTTGCCCTCATTAGACTCCCCTCTGGAAGCGCTTTCACTGCAAGCTGCAGATTCCCTCCTAACAGCAAGCTTTAGGATAGGGTACTGAATTGTAACTTACTTTCGCCTAATAATGCGATTTTGGCAAAGAGACTATCTCCCGCAGGGAAGCTGCTACCATCAAATGTTTGCCCTCATTAGACTCCCCTCTGGAAGCGCTTTCACTGCAAGCTGCAGATTCCCTCCTAACAGCAAGCTTTAGGATAGGGTACTGAATTGTAACTTACTTTCGCCTAATAATGCGATTTTTGCAAAGAGAGTATCTCCCGCAGGGAAGCTGCTACCATCAAATGTTTGCCCTCATTAGACTCCCCTCTGGAAGCGCTTTCACTGCAAGCTGCAGATTCCCTCCTAACAGCAAGCTTTAGGATAGGGTACTGAATTGTAACTTAACTACGGCTAATAAGGCGATTTTGGCAAAGAGACTATCTCCCGCAGGGAAGCTGCTACCATCAAATGTTTGCCCTCATTAGACTCCCTTCTGGAAGCGCTTTCACTGCAAGCTGCAGATTCCCTCCTAACAGCAAGCTTTAGGATAGGGTACTGAATTGTAACTTACTTTCGCCTAATAATGAGATTTTTGGAAAAAGACTATCTCCCGCAGGGAAGCTGCTACCATCAAATGTTTGCCCTCATTAGACTCCCCTCTTGAAGCGCTTTCACTGCAAGCTGCAGATTCCTTCCTAACAGCAAGCTTTAGGATAGGGTACTGAATTGTAACTTACTTTCGCCTAATAATGCGATTTTGGCAAAGAGAGTATCTCCCGCAGGGAAGCTGCTACCATCAAATGTTTGCCCTCGTTAGACTCCCCTCTGGAAGCGCTTTCACTGCAAGCTGCAGATTCCCTCCTAACAGCAAGCTTTAGGATAGGGTACTGAATTGTAACTTACTTTCGCCTAATAATGCGATTTTGGCAAAGAGACTATAACTCGCAGGGAAGCTGCTGCTACCAAATGTTTGCCCTCATTAGACTCCCCTCTGGAAGCACTTTCACTGTAAGCTGCAGATTCCCTCCTAACAGCAAGCTTTAGGATAGGGTACTGAATTGTAACTTACTTTCGCCTAATAATGCGATTTTGGCAAAAAGAGTATCTCCCGCAGGGAAGCTGCTACCATCAAATGTTTGCCCTCATTAGACTCCCCTCTGGAAGCGCTTTCACTGCAAGCTGCAGATTCCCTCCTAACAGCAAGCTTTAGGATAATGTACTGAATTGTAACTTACTTTCGCCTAATAATGCGATTTTGGCAAAAAGAGTATCTCCCGCAGTGAAGGTGCTACCATCAAATGTTTGCCCTCATTAGACTCCCCTCTGGAAGCGATTTCACTGCAAGCTGCAGATTCCCTCCTAACAGCAAGATTTAGGATAGGGTACTGAATTGTAACTTAACTGCGGCTAATAAGGCGATTTTGGCAAAGAGACTATCTCCCGCAGGGAAGCTGCTACCATCAAATGTTTGCCCTCATTAGACTCCCGTCTGGAAGCGCTTTCACTGCAAGCTGCAGATTCCCTCCTAACAGCAAGCTTTAGCATAGGGTACTAAATTGTAACTTACTTTCGCCTAATAATGCGATTTTGGCAAAGAGAGTATCTCCCGCAGGGAAGCTGCTACCATCAAATGTTTGCCCTCATTAGACTCCCCTCTGGAAGCGCTTTCACTGCAAGCTGCAGATTCCCTCCTAACAGCAAGCTTTAGGACAGTGTACTGAATTGTAACTTAACTGCGGCTAATAAGGCGATTTTGGCAAAGAGAATATCTCCCGCAGGGAAGCTGCTACCATAAAATGTTTGCCCTCATTAGACTCCCCTCTGGAAGCGCTTTCACTGCAAGCTGCAGATTCCCTCCTAACAGCAAGCTTTAGGATAGGGTACTGAATTGTAACTTAACGGCGGCTAATAAGGCGATTTTGGCAAAGAGAATATCTCCCGCAGGGAAGCTGCTACCATCAAATATTTGCCCTCATTAGACTCCCCTCTGGAAGCGCTTTCACTGCAAGCTGCAGATTCCCTCCTAACAGCAAGCTTTAGGATAGGGCACTGAATTGAAACTTACTTTCGCCTAATAATGCGATTTTGGAAAAGAGACTATCTCCCGCAGGGAAGCTGCTACCATCAAATGCTGGCTCTCGTTAGATTCCTCTCTTGAAGCACTTTCACTGCAAGCTGCAGATTCCCTCCTAACAGCAAGTGTTAGGATAGGGTACTGAATTGTAACTTACTTTCGCCTAATAATGCGTTTTTATCAAAGAGAGTATCTCCCGCAGGGAAGCTGCTACCATCAAATATTTTCCCTCGTTAGACTCCCCTCTGGAAGCGCTTTCACTGCAAGCTGCAGATTCCCTCCTAACAGCAAGCTTTAGGATAGGGTACTGAATTGTAACTTACTTTCGCCTAATAATGCGATTTTGGCAAAGAGAGTATCTCCCGCAGGGAAGCTGCTACCATCAAATGTTTGCCCTCGTTAGACTCCCCTCTGGAAGCGCTTTCACTGCAAGCTGCAGATTCCCTCCTAACAGCAAGCTTTAGGATAGGGTACTGAATTGTAACTTACTTTCGCCTAATAATGCGATTTTGGCAAAGAGAGTATCTCCCGCAGGGAAGCTGCTAACATCAAATGTTTGCCCTCATTAGACTCCCGTCTGGAAGCGCTTTCACTGCAAGATGCAGATTCCCTCCTAACAGCAAGCTTTAGGATAGGGTACTGAATTGTATCTTAACTGCGGCTAATAAGGCGATTTTGCAAAGAGAATATCTCCCGCAGGGAAGCTGCTACCATCAAATATTTGCCCTCATTAGACTCCCCTCTGGAAGCGCTTTCACTGCAAGCTGCAGATTCCCTCCTAACAGCAAGCTTTAGGATAGTGTACTGAATTGTAACTTACTTTCGCCTAGTAATGCGATTTTGGCAAAGAGAGTATCTCCCGCAGGGAAGCTGCTACCATCAAATGTTTGCCCTCGTTAGACTCCCCTCTGGAAGCGCTTTCACTGCAAGCTGCAGATTCCCTCCTAACAGCAAGCTTTAGGACAGTGTACTGAATTGTAACTTAACTGCGGCTAATAAGGCGATCTTGGCAAAGAGAATATCTCCCGCAGGGAAGCTGCTACCATCAAATGCTTGCCCTCATTAGACTCCCCTATGGAAGCGCTTTCACTGCAAGCTGCAGATTCCCTCCTAACAGCAAGCTTTAGCATAGGGTACTGAATTGTAACTTACTTTGCCTAATAAAGCGATTTTGGCAAAGAGAGTATCTCCTGCAGGGAAGCTGCTACCATCAAATGCTTGCCCTCATTAGACTCCCCTCTGGAAGCGCTTTCACTGCAAGCTGCAGATTCCCTCCTAACAGCAAGCTTTAGGATAGGGTACTGAATTGTAACTTACTTTCGCCTAATAATGCGATTTTGGCAAAGAGAGTATCTCCCGCAGGGAAGCTGCTACCATCAAATGTTTGCCCTCGTTAGACTCCCCTCTGGAAGCGCTTTCACTGCAAGCTGCAGATTCCCTCCTGACAGCAAGCTTTAGGATAGGGTACTGAATTGTAACTTAACTGCGGCTAGTAATGCGATTTTGGCAAAGAGAGTATCTCCCGCAGGGAAGCTGCTACCATCAAATGTTTGCCCTCGTTAGACTCCCCTCTGGAAGCACTTTCACTGCAAGCTGCAGATTCCCTCCTAACAGCAAGCTTTAGGATAGGGTACTGAATTGTAACTTACTTTCGCCTAATAATGCGATTATGGCAAAGAGACTATAACTCGCAGGGTAGCTGCTGCCACAAAATGTTTGCCCTCATTAGACTCCCCTGTGGAAGCGCTTTCACTGCAAGCTTCAGATTTCCTCCTAACAGCAAGCTTTAGGATAGGGTACTGAATTGTAACTTACTTTCGCCTAATAATGCGATTTTGGCAAAGAGAGTATCTCCCGCAGGGAAGCTGCTACCATCGAATATTTGCCCTCATTAGACTCCCCTCTGGAAGCGCTTTCACTGCAAGCTGCAGATTCCCTCCTAACAGCAAGCTTTAGGATAGGGTCCTGAATTGTAACTTACTTTCGCCTAATAAAGCGATTATGGCAAAGAGAATATCTCCCGCAGGGAAGCTGCTACCATCAAATGTTTGCCCTCATTAGACTCCCCTCTGGAAGCGCTTTCACTGCAAGCTGCAGATTTCTTCCTAACAGCAAGCTTTAGGATAGGGTACTGAATTGTAGCTTACTTTCGCCTAATAATGCGATTTTGGAAAAGAGAGTGTCTCCCGCAGGGAAGCTGCTACCATCAAATATTTGCCCTCATTAGACTCTCCTCTGGAAGCGCTTTCACTGCAAGCTGCAGATTCCCTCCTAACAGCAAACTTTAGGATAGGGTACTGAATTGTAACTTACTTTCGCCTAATAATGCGATTTTGGCAAAGAGACTATAACTCGCAGGGTAGCTGCTGCCACCAAATGTTTGCCCTCATTAGACTCCCCTCTGGAAGCGCTTTCACTGCAAGCTGCAGATTCCCTCCTAACAGCAAGCTTTAGGATAGGGTACTGAATTGTAACTTACTTTCGCCTAATAATGTGATTTTGGCAAAGAGAGTATCTCCCGCAGGGAAGCTGCTACCATCAAATGTTTGCCCTCATTAGACTCCCCTCTGGAAGCGCTTTCACTGCAAGCTGCAGATTCCCTCCTAACAGCAAGCTTTAGGATAGGGTACTGAATTGTAACTTACTTTCGCCTAATAATGCGATTTTGGCAAAGAGAATATCTCCCGCAGGGAAGCTGCTAATATCAAATGTTTGCCCTCATTAGACTCCCCTCTGGAAGCGCTTTCACTGCAAGCTGCAGATTCCCTCCTAACAGCAAGCTGTAGGACAGTGTACTGAACTGTAACTTAACTGCGGATAATAATGCGATTTTGGCAAAGAGAGTATCTCCCGCAGGGAAGCTGCTACCATCAAATGTTTGCCCTCATTAGACTCCCCTCTGGAAGCGCTTTCACTGCAAGCTGCAGATTCCCTCCTAACAGCAAGCTTTAGGATAGGGTACTGAATTGTAACTTAACTGCGGCTAATGAGGCGATTTTAGCAAAGACAATATCTCCCGCAGGAAAGCTGTTACCATCAAATGTTGGCCCTCATTAGACTTCCCTCTGGAAGCGCTTTAACTGCAAGCTGCAGATTCCCTCCTAACAGCAAGCTTTAGGATAGGGTACTGAATTGTAACTTACTTTCGCCTAATAATGCGATTTTGGCAAAGAGAGTATCTCCCGCAGGGAAGCTGCTACCATCAAATGTTTGCCCTCATTAGACTCCCCTCTGGAAGCGCTTTCACTGCAAGCTGCAGATTCCCTCCTAACAGCAAGCTTTAGGATAGGGTACTGAATTGTAACTTACTTTCGCCTAATAATGCGATTTTGGCAAAGAGACTATCTCCCGCAGTGAAGCTGCTACCATCAAATGTTTGCCCTCATTAGACTCCCCTCTGGAAGCGCTTTCACTGCAAGCTGCAGATTCCCTCCTAACAACAAGCTTTAGGATAGGGTACTGAATTGTATCTTACTTTCGCCTAATAATGCGATTTTTGAAAAGAGACTATCTCCCGCAGGGAAGATGCTACCATCAAATATTTGCCCTCATTAGACTCTCCTCTGGAAGCGCTTTCACTGCAAGCTGCAGATTCCCTCCTAACAGCAAGCTTTAGGATAGGGTACTGAATTGTAACTTACTTTCGCCTAATAATGCGATTTTGGCAAAGAGAGTATCTCCCGCAGGGAAGCTGCTACCATCAAATCTTTGCCCTCACTAGCCTCCCCTCTGGAAGCGCTTTCACTGCAAGCTGCAGATTCCCTCCTAACAGCAAGCTTTAGGATAGGGTACTGAATTGTAACTTAACTGCGGCTAATAAGGCGAATTTGGCAAAGAGAATATCTCCCGCAGGGAAGCTGCTACCATCAAATGTTTGCCCTCATTAGACTCCCCTCTGGAAGCGCTTTCACTGCAAGCTGCAGATTCCCTCCTAACAGCAAGCTTTAGGATAGGGTACTGAATTGTAACTTACTTTCGCCTAATAATGCGATTTTGGCAAAGAGACTATCTCCCGCAGGGAAGCTGCTACCATCAAATGTTTGCCCTCATTAGACTCCCCTCTGGAAGCGCTTTCACTGCAAGCTGCAGATTCCCTCCTAACAGCAAGCTTTAGGATAGGGTACTGAATTGTAACTTACTTTCGCCTAATAATGCGATTTTGGCAAAGAGAGTATCTCCCGCAGGGAAGCTGCTACCATCAAATGTTTGCCCTCATTAGACTCCCCTCTGGAAGCGCTTTCACTGCAAGCTGCAGATTCCCTCCTAACAGCAAGCTTTAGGATAGGGTACTGAATTGTAACTTACTTTCGCCTAATAATGCGATTTTGGCAAAGAGAATATCTCCCGCAGGGAAGCTGCTACCATCAAATGTTTGCCCTCATTAGACTCCCCTCTGGAAGCGCTTTCACTGCAAGCTGCAGATTCCCTCCTAACAGCAAGCTTTAGGATAGGGTACTGAATTGTAACTTAACTGCGGCTAATAAGGCGATTTTGGCAAAGAGACTATCTCCCGCAGGGAAGCTGCTACCATCAAATGTTTGCCCTCATTAGACTCCCCTCTGGAAGCGCTTTCACTGCAAGCTGCAGATTCCCTCCTAACAGCAAGCTTTAGGATAGGGTACTGAATTGTAACTTACTTTCGCCTAATAATGCGATTTTGGCAAAGAGACTATCTCCCGCAGAGAAGCTGCTACCATCAAATCTTTGCCCTCATTAGACTCCCCTCTGGAAGCGCTTTCACTGCAAGCTGCAGATTCCCTCCTAACAGCAAGCTTTAGGATAGGGTACTGAATTGTATCTTACTTTCGCCTAATAATGCGATTTTGGCAAAGAGAGTATCTCCCGCAGGGAAGCTGCTACCATCAAATCTTTGCCCTCATTAGACTCCCCTCTGGAAGCGCTTTCACTGCAAGCTGCAGATTCCCTCCTAACAGCAAGCTTTAGGATAGGGTACTGAATTGTAACTTAACTGCGGCTAATAAGGCGAATTTGTCAAAGAGAATATCTCCCGCAGGGAAGGTGCTACCATCAAATGTTTGCCCTCATTAGACTCCCCTCTGGAAGCGCTTTCACTGCAAGCTGCAGATTCCCTCCTAACAGCAAGCTTTAGGATAGGGTACTGAATTGTAACTTACTTTCGCCTAATAATGCGATTTTGGCAAAGAGACTATCTCCCGCAGGGAAGCTGCTACCATCAAATGTTTGCCCTCATTAGACTCCCCTCTGGAAGCGCTTTCACTGCAAGCTGCAGATTCCCTCCTAACAGCAAGCTTTAGGATAGGGTACTGAATTGTAACTTACTTTCGCCTAATAATGCGATTTTTGCAAAGAGAATATCTCCCGCAGGGAAGCTGCTACCATCAAATGTTTGCCCTCATTAGACTCCCCTCTGGAAGCGCTTTCACTGCAAGCTGCAGATTCCCTCCTAACAGCAAGCTTTAGGATAGGGTACTGAATTGTAACTTAACTACGGCTAATAAGGCGATTTTGGCAAAGAGACTATCTCCCGCAGGGAAGCTGCTACCATCAAATGTTTGCCCTCGTTAGACTCCCCTCTGGAAGCGCTTTCACTGCAAGCTGCAGATTCCCTCCTAACAGCAAGCTTTAGGATAGGGTACTGAATTGTAACTTACTTTCGCCTAATAATGCGTTTTTATCAAAGAGAGTATCTCCCGCAGGGAAGCTGCTACCATCAAATATTTTCTCTCGTTAGACTCCCCTCTGGAAGCGCTTTCACTGCAAGCTGCAGATTCCCTCCTAACAGCAAGCTTTAGGATAGGGTACTGAATTGTAACTTACTTTCGCCTAATAATGCGATTTTGGCAAAGAGAGTATCTCCCGCAGGGAAGCTGCTACCATCAAATGTTTGCCCTCGTTAGACTCCCCTCTGGAAGCGCTTTCACTGCAAGCTGCAGATTCCCTCCTAACAGCAAGCTTTAGGATAGGGTACTGAATTGTAACTTACTTTCGCCTAATAATGCGATTTTGGCAAAGAGAGTATCTCCCGCAGGGAAGCTGCTAACATCAAATGTTTGCCCTCATTAGACTCCCGTCTGGAAGCGCTTTCACTGCAAGATGCAGATTCCCTCCTAACAGCAAGCTTTAGGATAGGGTACTGAATTGTATCTTACTTTCACCTAATAATGCGATTTTGGCAAAGAGAGTATCTCCCGCAGGGAAGCTGCTACCATCAAATGTTTGCCCTCATTAGACTCCCCTCTGGAAGCGCTTTCACTGCAAGCTGCAGATTCCCTCCTAACAGCAAGCTTTAGGATAGGGTACTGAATTGTAACTTACTTTCGCCTAATAATGCGATTTTGGCAAAGAGAGTATCTCCCGCAGGGAAGCTGCTACCATCAAATATTTGTCCTCATTAGACTCCCCTCTGGAAGCGCTTTCACTGCAAGCTGCAGATTCCCTCCTAACAGCAAGCTTTAGGATAGGGTACTGAATTGTAACTTAACTGCTGCTAATAAGGCGATTTTGGCAAAGAGACTATCTCCCGCAGGGAAGCTGCTACCATCAAATGTTTGCCCTCATTAGACTCCCCTCTGGAAGCGCTTTCACTGCAAGCTGCAGATTCCCTCCTAACAGCAAGCTTTAGGATAGGGTACTGAATTGTAACGTACTTTCGCCTAATAATGCGATTTTGGCAAAGAGAGTATGTCCCGCAGGGAAGCTGCTACCATCAAAT
Organism: Phaenicophaeus curvirostris; assembly: GCF_032191515.1. Taxonomy (NCBI): domain Eukaryota; kingdom Metazoa; phylum Chordata; class Aves; order Cuculiformes; family Cuculidae; genus Phaenicophaeus; species Phaenicophaeus curvirostris. Next base: position 104,391 of record NW_027206893.1, on the reverse strand, counting down.
GTTTGCCCTCATTAGACTCCCCTCTGGAAGCGCTTTCACTGCAAGCTGCAGATTCCCTCCTAACAGCAAGCTTTAGGATAGGGTACTGAATTGTAACTTAACTGCGGCTAATAAGGCGATTATGGCAAAGAGAATATCTCCCGCAGGGAAGCTGCTACCATCAAATATTTGCCCTCATTAGACTCCCCTCTGGAAGCGCTTTCACTGCAAGCTGCAGATTCCCTCCTAACAGCAAGCTTTAGGATAGGGTACTGAATTGTAACTTACTTTCGCCTAATAATGAGATTTTGGCAAAGAGAGTATCTCCCGCAGGGAAGCTGCTACCATCAAATATTTGCCCTCATTAGACTCTCCTCTGGAAGCGCTTTCACTGCAAGCTGCAGATTCCCTCCTAACAGCAAGCTTTAGGATAGGGTACTGAATTGTAACTTACTTTCGCCTAATAATGCGATTTTGGCAAAGAGAGTATCTCCTGCAGGGAAGCTGCTACCATCAAATCTTTGCCCTCATTAGACTCCCCTCTGGAAGCGCTTTCACTCCAAGCTGCAGATTCCCTCCTAACAGCAAGCTTTAGGATAGGGTACTGAATTGTAACTTAACTGCGGCTAATAAGGGGATTTTGGCAAAGAGAATATCTCCCGCAGGGAAGCTGCTACCATAAAATGTTTGCCCTCATTAGACTCCCCTCTGGAAGCGCTTTCACTGCAAGCTGCAGATTCCCTCCTAACAGCAAGCTTTAGGATAGGGTACTGAATTGTAACTTAACTGCGGCTAATAAGGCGATTTTGGCAAAGAGACTATCTCCCGCAGGGAAGCTGCTACCATCAAATGTTTGCCCTCATTAGACTACCCTCTGGAAGCGCTTTCACTGCAACCTGTAGATTCCCTCCTAACAGCAAGCTTTAGGATAGGGTACTGAATTGTAACTTACTTTCGCCTAGTAATGCGATTTTGGCAAAGAGAGTATCTCCCGCAGGGAAGCTGCTACCATCAAATGTTTGCCCTCGATAGACTCCCCTCTGGAAGCACTTTCACTGCAAGCTGCAGATTCCCTCCTAACAGCAAGCTTTAGGATAGGGTACTGAATTGTAACTTACTTTCGCCTAATAATGCGATTTTGGCAAAGAGACTATAACTCGCAGGGTAGCTGCTGCCACCAAACGTTTGCCCTCATTAGACTCCCCTCTGGAAGCGCTTTCACTGCAAGCTGCAGATTCCCTCCTAACAGCAAGCTTTAGGATAGGGTACTGAATTGTAACTTAACTGCGGCTAATAAGGCGATTTTGGCAAAGAGACTATCTCCCGCAGGGAAGCTGCTACCATCAAATGTTTGCCCTCATTAGACTCCCCTCTGGAAGCGCTTTCACTGCAAGCTGCAGATTCCCTCCTAACAGCAAGCTTTAGGATAGGGTACTGAATTGTAACTTAACTGCGGCTAATAAGGGGAATTTGGCAAAGAGAATATCTCCCGCAGGGAAGCTGCTACCATCAAATGTTTGCCCTCATTAGACTCCCCTCTGGAAGCGCTTTCACTGCAAGCTGCAGATTCCCTCCTAACAGCAAGCTTTAGGATAGGGTACTGAATTGTAACTTACTTTCGCCTAATAATGCGATTTTGGCAAAGAGAGTATCTCCCGCAGGGAAGCTGCTACCATCAAATGTTTGCCCTCATTAGACTCCCCTCTGGAAGCGCTTTCACTGCAAGCTGCAGATTCCCTCCTAACAGCAAGCTTTAGGATAGGGTACTGAATTGTATCTTACTTTCGCCTAATAATGCGATTTTGGCAAAGAGAATATCTCCCGCAGGGAAGCTGCTACCATCAAATGCTTGCCCTCATTAGACTCCCCTCTGGAAGCGCTTTCACTGCAAGCTGCAGATTCCCTCCTAACAGCAAGCTTTAGGATAGGGTACTGAATTGTAACTTACTTTCGCCAAATAATGCGATTTTGGCAAAGAGAGTATCTCCCGCAGGGAAGCTGCTACCATCAAATATTTGCCAACATTAGACTCTCCTCTGGAAGCGCTTTCACTGCAAGCTGCAGATTCCCTCCTAACAGCAAGCTTTAGGATAGGGTACTGAATTGTAACTTACTTTCGCCTAATAATGCGATTTTGGCAAAGAGAGTATCTCCTGCAGGGAAGCTGCTACCATCAAATCTTTGCCCTCATTAGACTCCCCTCTGGAAGCGCTTTCACTGCAAGCTGCAGATTCCCTCCTAACAGCAAGCTTTAGGATAGGGTACTGAATTGTAACTTAACTGGGGCTAATAATGCGATTTTGGCAAAGAGAATATCTCCCGCAGGGAAGCTGCTACCATCAAATGTTTGCCCTCATTAGACTCCCCTCTGGAAGCGCTTTCACTGCAAGCTGTAGATTCCCTCCTAACAGCAAGCTTTAGGATAGGGTACTGAATTGTATCTTACTTTCGCCTAATAATGCGATTCTGGCAAAGAGAGTATCTCCCGCAGGGAAGCTGCTACCATCAAATGTTTGCCCTCATTAGACTCCCCTCTGGAAGCGCTTTCACTGCAAGCTGCAGATTCCCTCCTAACAGCAAGCTTTAGGATAGGGTACTGAATTGTAACTTACTTTCGCCTAATAATGCGATTTTGGCAAAGAGACTATCTCCCGCAGGGAAGCTGCTACCATCAAATGTTTGCCCTCATTAGACTCCCCTCTGGAAGCGCTTTCACTGCAAGCTGCAGATTCCCTCCTAACAGCAAGCTTTAGGATAGGGTACTGAATTGTAACTTAGCTGCGGCTAATAAGGCGATTTTGGCAAAGAGAATATCTCCCGCAGGGAAGCTGCTACCATCAAATATTTGCCCTCATTAGACTCCCCTCTGGAAGCGCTTTCACTGCAAGCTGCAGATTCCCTCCTAACAGCAAGCTTTAGGATAGGGTACTGAATTGTAACTTACTTTTGCCTAATAATGCGATTTTAGCAAAGAGAGTATCTCCCGCAGGGAAGCTGCTACCATCAAATGTTGGCCCTCATTAGACTCCCCTCTGGAAGCGCTTTCACTGCAAGCTGCAGATTCCCTCCTAACAGCAAACTTTAGGATAGGGTACTGAATTGTATCTTAACTGCGGCTAATAAGGCGATTATGGCAAAGAGAATATCTCCCGCAGGGAAGCTGCTACCATCAAATAGTTGCCCTCATTAGACTCCCCTCTGGAAGCGCTTTCACTGCAAGCTGCAGATTCCCTCCTAACAGCAAGCTTTAGGATAGGGTACTGAATTGTAACTTACTTTCGCCTAATAATGCGATTTTGGCAAAGAGAGTATCTCCCGCAGGGAAGCTGCTATCATCAAATCTTTGCCCTCGTTAGACTCCCCTCTGGAAGCGCTTTCACTGCAAGCTGCAGATTCCCTCCTAACAGCAAGCTTTAGGATAGGGTACTGAATTGTAACTTACTTTCGCCTAATAATGCGATTTTGGCAAAGAGAGTATCTCCCGCAGGGAAGCTGCTACCATCAAAGGTTTGCCCTCATTAGACTCCCCTCTGGAAGCGCTTTCACTGCAAGCTGCAGATTCCCTCCTAACAGCAAGCTTTAGGATAGGGTACTGAATTGTATCTTACTTTCGACTAATAATGCGACTTTGGCAAAGAGAATATCTCCCGCAGGGAAGCTGTTACCATCAAATGTTTGCCCTCATTAGACTCCCCTCTGGAAGCGCTTTCACTGCAAGCTGTAGATTCCCTCCTAACAGCAAGCTTTAGGATAGGGTACTGAATTGAAAATTACTTTCGCCTAATAATGCGATTTTGGCAAAGAGACTATAACTCGCAGGGAAGCTGCTGCCACCAAATGTTTGCCCTCATTAGACTCCCCTCTGGAAGCGCTTTCACTGCAAGCTGTAGATTCCCTCCTAACAGCAAGCTTTAGGATAGGGTACTGAATTGTAACTTACTTTCGCCTAGTAATGCGATTTTGGCAAAGAGAGTATCTCCCGCAGGGAAGCTGCTACCATCAAATGTTTGCCCTCGTTAGACTCCCCTCTGGAAGCACTTTCACTGCAAGCTGCAGATTCCCTCCTAACAGCAAGCTTTAGGATAGGGTACTGAATTGTAACTTAACTGCGGCGAATAAGGCGATTTTGGCAAAGAGAGTATCTCCCGCAGGGAAGCTGCTACCATCAAATGTTTGCCCTCATTAGACTCCCCTCTGGAAGCGCTTTCACTGCAAGCTGCAGATTCCCTCCTAACAGCAAGCTTTAGGATAGGGTACTGAATTGTAACTTACTTTCGCCTAATAATGCGATTTTGGCAAAGAGAGTATCTCCCGCAGGGAAGCTGCTACCATCAAATGTTGGCCCTCATTAGACTCCCCTCTGGAAGCGCTTTCACTGCAAGCTGCAGATTCCCTCCTAACAGCAAGCTTTAGGATAGGGTACTGAATTGTATCTTAACTGCGGCTAATAAGGCGATTATGGCAAGGAGAATATCTCCCGCAGGGAAGCTGCTACCATCAAATAGTTGCCCTCATTAGACTCCCCTCTGGAAGCGCTTTCACTGCAAGCTGCAGATTCCCTCCTAACAGCAAGCTTTAGGATAGGGTACTGAATTGTAACTTACTTTCGCCTAATAATGCGATTTTGGCAAAGAGAGTATCTCCCGCAGGGAAGCTGCTACCATCAAATATTTGCCCTCATTAGACTCCCCTCTGGAAGCGCTTTCACTGCAAGCTGCAGATTCCCTCCTAACAGCAAGCTTTAGGATAGGGTACTGAATTGTAACTTAACTGCGGCTAATAAGGCGATTTTGGCAAAGAGACTATCTCCCGCAGGGAAGCTGCTAACATCAAATGTTTGCCCTCATTAGACTCCCCTCTGGAAGCGCTTTTACTGCAAGCAGCATATTCCCTCCTAACAGCAAGCTTTAGGATAGGGTACTGAATTGTAACTTACTTTCGCCTAATAATGCGATTTTGGCAAAGAGAGTATCTCCCGCAGGGAAGCTGCTACCATCAAATGTTTGCCCTCATTAGACTCCCCTCTGGAAGCGCTTTCACTGCAAGCTGCAGATTCCCTCCTAACAGCAAGCTTTAGGATAGGGTACTGAATTGTATCTTACTTTCGACTAATAATGCGACTTTGGCAAAGAGAATATCTCCCGCAGGGAAGCTGCTACCATCAAATGTTTGCCCTCATTAGACTCCCCTCTGGAAGCGCTTTCACTGCAAGCTGCAGATTCCCTCCTAACAGCAAGCTTTAGGATAGGGTACTGAATTGTAACTTAACTGCGGCTAATAAGGCGATTTTGGCAAAGAGACTATCTCCCGCAGGGAAGCTGTTACCATCAAATGTTTGCCCTCATTAGACTCCCCTCTGGAAGCGCTTTCACTGCAAGCTGTAGATTCCCTCCTAACAGCAAGCTTTAGGTTAGGGTACTGAATTGAAAATTACTTTCGCCTAATAATGCGATTTTGGCAAAGAGACTATAACTCGCAGGGAAGCTGCTGCCACCAAATGTTTGCCCTCATTAGATTCCCCTCTGGAAGCGCTTTCACTGCAAGCTGCAGATTCCCTCCTAACAGCAAGCTTTAGGATAGGGTCCTTAATTGTAACTTACTTTCGCCTAATAAAGCGATTTTGGCAAAGAGAGTATCTCCCGCAGGGAAGCTGCTACCATCAAATGTTTGCCCTCATTAGACTCCCCTCTGGAAGCGCTTTCACTGCAAGCTGCAGATTCCCTCCTAACAGCAAGCTTTAGGATAGGGTACTGAATTGTAACTTAACTGCGGCTAATAAGGCGATTTTGGCAAAGAGAGTATCTCCCGCAGGGAAGCTGCTACCATCAAATATTTGCCCTCATTAGACTCCCCTCTGGAAGCGCTTTCACTGCAAGCTGCAGATTCCCTCCTAACAGCAAGCTTTAGGATAGGGTACTGAATTGTATCTTACTTTCGCCTAGTAATGCGATTTTGGCAAAGAGAGTATCTCCCACACGGAAGATGCTACCATCAAATGTTTGCCCTCGTTAGACTCCCCTCTGGAAGCGCTTTCACTGCAAGCTGCAGATTCACTCCTAACAGCAAGCTTTAGGATAGGGTACTGAATTGTAACTTACTTTCGCCTAATAATGCGATTCTGGCAAAGAGACCATCTCCCGCAGGGAAGCTGCTACCATCAAATGTTTGTCCTCGTTAGACTCCCCTCTGGAAGTGCTTTCACTGCAAGTGGCAGATTCCCTCCTAACAGCAAGCTTTAGGATAGGGTACTGAATTGTAACTTACTTTCGACTAATAAAGCGATTATGATAAAGAGAGTATCTCCCGCAGGGAAGCTGCTACCATCAAATGTTTGCCCTCATTAGACTCCCCTCTGGAAGCGCTTTCACTGCAAGCTGCAGATTTCTTCCTAACAGCAAGCTTTAGGATAGGGTACTGAATTGTAACTTACTTTCGCCTAATAATGCGATTTTGGCAAAGAGAGTATCTCCCGCAGGGAAGCTGCTACCATCAAATATTTGCCCTTGTTATACTCCCCTCTGGAAGCGCTTTCACTGCAAGCTGCAGATTCCCTCCTAACAGCAAGCTTTAGGATAGGGTACTGAATTGTATCTTACTTTCGCCTAATAATGCGATTTTGGCAAAGCGAGTATCTCCCGCAGGGAAGCTGCTACCATCAAATGTTTGCCCTCATTAGACTCCCCTCTGGAAGCGCTTTCACTGCAAGCTGCAGATTCCCTCCTAACAGCAAGCTTTAGGATAGGGTACTGAATTGTAACTTACTTTCGCCTAATAATGCGATTTTGGCAAAGAGACTATCTCCCGCAGGGAAGCTGCTACCATCAAATGTTTGCCCTCATTAGACTCCCCTCTGGAAGCGCTTTCACTGCAAGCTGCAGATTCCTTCCTAACAGCAAGCTTTAGGATAGGGTACTGAATTGTATCTTACTTTCGCCTAATAATGCGATTTTGGCAAAGAGAGTATCTCCCGCAGGGAAGCTGCTACCATCAAATGTTTGCCCTCGTTAGACTCCCCTCTGGAAGCGCTTTCACTGCAAGCTGCAGATTCACTCCTAACAGCAAGCTTTAGGATAGGGTACTGAATTGTAACTTACTTTCGCCTAATAATGCGATTCTGGCAAAGAGACCATCTCCCGCAGGGAAGCTGCTACCATCAAATGTTTGCCCTCGTTAGACTCCCCTCTGGAAGTGCTTTCACTGCAAGTGGCAGATTCCCTCCTAACAGCAAGCTTTAGGATAGGGTACTGAATTGTAACTTACTTTCGACTAATAAAGCGATTATGATAAAGAGAGTATCTCCCGCAGGGAAGCTGCTACCATCAAATCTTTGCCCTCGTTAGACTCCCCTCTGGAAGCGCTTTCACTGCAAGCTGCAGATTCCCTCCTAACAGCAAGCTTTAGGATAGGGTACTGAATTGTAACTTACTTTCGCCTAATAATGCGATTTTGGCAAAGAGAGTATCTCCCGCAGGGAAGCTGCTACCATCAAATGTTTGCCCTCATTAGACTCCCCTCTGGAAGCGCTTTCACTGCAAGCTGCAGATTCCCTCCTAACAGCAAGCTTTAGGATAGGGTACTGAATTGTAACTTAACTGCGGCTAATAAGGAGAATTTGGCAAAGAGAATATCTCCCGCAGGGAAGCTGCTACCATCAAATGTTTGCCCTCATTAGACTCCCCTCTGGAAGCGCTTTCACTGCAAGCTGCAGATTCCCTCCTAACAGCAAGCTTTAGGATAGGGTACTGAATTGTAACTTAACTGCGGATAATAAGGCGATTTTGGCAAAGAGAATATCTCCCGCAGGGAAGCTGCTACCATCAAATATTTGCCCTCATTAGACTCCCCTCTGGAAGCGCTTTCACTGCAAGCTGCAGATTCCCTCCTAACAGCAAGCTTTAGGATAGGGTACTGAATTGTATCTTACTTTCGCCTAGTAATGCGATTTTGGCAAAGAGAGTATCTCCCACACGGAAGATGCTACCATCAAATGTTTGCCCTCGTTAGACTCCCCTCTGGAAGCGCTTTCACTGCAAGCTGCAGATTCCCTCCTAACAGCAATCTTTAGGATAGGGTACTGAATTGTAACTTACTTTCGCCTAATTATGCGATTTTGGCAAAGAGAGTATCTCCCGCAGGGAAGCTGCTACCATCAAATATTTGCCCTCATTAGACTCCCCTCTGGAAGCGCTTTCACTGCAAGCTGCAGATTCCCTCCTAACAGCAAGCTTTAGGATAGGGTACTGAATTGTGTCTTACTTTCGCCTAATAATGCGATTTTAGCAAAGAGAATATCTACCGCAGGGAAGCTGCTACCATCAAATGTTTGCCCTCATTAGACTCCCCTCTGGAAGCGCTTTCACTGCAAGCTGCAGATTCCCTCCTAACAGCAAGCTTTAGGATAGGGTACTGAATTGTAACTTACTTTCGCCTAATAATGCGATTTTGGCAAAGAGAGTATCTCCCGCAGGGAAGCTGTTACCATCAAATTTTTGCCCTCATTAGACTCCCCTCTGGAAGCGCTTTCACTGCAAGCTGCAGATTCCCTCCTAACAGCAAGCTTTAGGATAGGGTACTGAATTGTAACTTACTTTCGCCTAATAAAGCGATTTTGGCAAAGAGACTATCTCCCGCAGGGAAGCTGCTACCATCAAATCTTTGCCCTCATTAGACTCCCCTCTGGAAGCGCTTTCACTGCAAGCTGCAGATTCCCTCCTAACAGCAAGCTTTAGGATAGGGTACTGAATTGTAACTTACTTTCGCCTAATAATGCGATTTTGGCAAAGAGAGTATCACCCGCAGGGAAGCTGCTAACATCAAATGTTTGCCCTCGTTAGACTCCCCTCTGGAAGCGCTTTCACTGCAAGCTGCAGATTCCCTCCTAACAGCAAGCTGTAGGACAGTGTACTGAATTGTAACTAAACTGCGGCTAATAATGCGATTTTGGCAAAGAGAATATCTCCCGCAGGGAAGCTGCTACCATCAAATCTTTGCCCTCATTAGACTCTCCTCTGGAAGCGCTTTCACTGCAAGCTGCAGATTCCCTCCTAACAGCAAGCTTTAGGATAGGGTACTGAATTGTAACTTAACTGCGGCTAATAAGGCGATTTTGGCAAAGAGACTATCTCCCGCAGGGAAGCTGCTACCATCAAATGTTTGCCCTCATTAGACTCCCCTCTGGAAGCGCTTTCACTGCAAGCTGCAGATTCCCTCCTAACAGCAAGCTTTAGGATAGGGTACTGAATTGTAACTTACTTTCGCCTAATAATGCGATTTTGGCAAAGAGATTATCTCCCGCAGTGAAGCTGCTACAATCAAATATTTGCCCTCATTACACGCTCCTCTGGAAGCGCTTTCACTGCAAGCTGCAGATTCCCTCCTAACAGCAAGCTTTAGGATAGGGTACTGAATTGTAACTTAACTGCGGCTAATAAGGCGATTTTGGCAAAGAGAATATCTCCCGCAGGGAAGCTGCTACCATCAAATGTTTGCCCTCATTAGACTCCCCTCTGGAAGCGCTTTCACTGCAAGCTGCAGATTCCCTCCTAACAGCAAGCTTTAGGATAGGGTACTGAATTGTAACTTACTTTCGCCTAATAATGTGATTTTGGCAAAGAGACTATCTCCCGCAGGGAAGCTGCTACATTCAAATGTTTGCCCTCATTAGACTCCCCTCTGGAAGCGCTTTCACTGCAAGCTGCAGATTCCCTCCTAACAGCAAGCTTTAGGATAGGGTACTGAATTGTAACTTACTTTCACCTAATAATGCGATTTTGGCAAAGAGACTATCTCCCGCAGGGAAGCTGCTACCATCAAATGTTTGCCCTCATTAGACTCCCCTCTGGAAGCGCTTTCACTGCAAGCTGCAGATTCCCTCCTAACAGCAAGCTTTAGGATAGGGTACTGAATTGTAACTTACTTTCGCCTAATAATGCGATTTTGGCAAAGAGAGTATCTCCCGCAGGGAAGCTGCTACCATCAAATGTTTGCCCTCATTAGACTCCCCTCTGGAAGCGCTTTCACTGCAAGCTGCAGATTCCCTCCTAACAGCAAGCTTTAGGATAGGGTACTGAATTGTAACTTACTTTCCCCTAATAATGCGATTCTGACAAAGACAGTATTTCCCGCAGGGAAGCTGCTACCATCAAATGTTTGCCCTCATTAGACTCCCTTCTGGAAGCGCTTTCACTGCAAGCTGCAGATTTCCTTCTAACAGCAAGCTTTAGGATAGGGTACTGAATTGTAACTTACTTTCGCCTAATAATGCGATTTTGGCAAAGAGACTATCTCCCGCAGGGAAGCTGCTACCATCAAATGTTTGCCCTCATTAGACTCCCCTCTGGAAGCGCTTTCACTGCAAGCTGCAGATTCCCTCCTAACAGCAAGCTTTAGGATAGTGTACTGAATTGTAACTTACTTTCGCCTAATAATGCGATTTTGGCAAAGAGACAATCTCCCGCAGGGAAGCTGCTACAATCAAATATTTGCCCTCATTACACTCTCCTCTGGAAGCGCTTTCACTGCAAGCTGCAGATTCCCTCCTAACAGCAAGCTTTAGGAAGGTGTACTGAATTGTAACTCAATGCGGCTAATAAGGCGATTTTGGCAAAGAGAGTATCTCCCGCAGGGTAGCTGCTACCATAAAATGTTTGCCCTCATTAGACTCCCCTATGGAAGTGCTTTCACTGCAAGCTGCAGATTCCCTCCTAACAGCAAGCTTTAGGATAGGGTACTGAATTGTAACTTACTTTCGCCTAATAATGCGATTTTGGCAAAGAGAGTATCTCCCGCAGGGAAGCTGCTACCATCAAATATTTGCCCTCATTAGACTCCCCTCTGGAAGCGCTTTCACTGCAAGCTGCAGATTCCCTCCTAACAGCAAGCTTTAGGATAGGGTACTGAATTGTAACTTACTTTCGCCTAATAATGAGATTTTGGAAAAGAGAGTATCTCCCGCAGGGAAGCTGCTACCATCAAATGTTTGCCCTCATTAGACTCCCCTCTGGAAGCGCTTTCACTGCAAGCTGCAGATTCCCTCCTAACAGCAAGCTTTAGGATAGGGTACTGAATTGTAACTTACTTTCGCCTAATAATGCGATTTTGGCAAAGAGAGTATCTCCCGCAGGGAAGCTGCTACCATCAAATGTTTGCCCTCATTAGACTCCCCTCTGGAAGCGCTTTCACTGCAAGCTGCAGATTCCCTCCTAACAGCAAGCTTTAGGATAGTGTACTGAATTGTAACTTACTTTCGCCTAATAATGCGATTTTGGCAAAGAGAGTATCTCCCACATGGAAGCTGCTACCATCAAATGTTTGCCCTCATTAGACTCCCCTCTGGAAGTGCTTTCACTGCAAGCTGCAGATTCCCTCCTAACAGCAAGCTTTAGGATAGGGTACTGAATTGTAACTTACTTTCGCCTAATAATGCGATTATGGCAATGAGAGTATCTCCCGAAGGGAAGCTGCTACCATCAAATGTTTGCCCTCATTAGACTCCCCTCTGGAAGCACTTTCACTGCAAGCTGCAGATTCCCTCCTAACAGCAAGCTTTAGGATAGGGTCCTGAATTGTAACTTAACTGCGGCTAATAAGGCGATAATGGCAAAGAGAATATCTCCCGCAGGGAAGCTGCTACCATCAAATATTTGCCCTCATTAGACTCCCCTCTGGAAGCGCTTTCACTGCAAGCTGCAGATTCCCTCCTAACAGCAAGCTTTAGGATAGGGTCCTGAATTGTGAATTACTTTCGCCTAATAAAGCGATTTTGGCAAAGAGAATATCTCCCGCAGGGAAGCAGCTACCATCAAATCTTTGCCCTCATTAGACTCCCCTCTTGAAGCGCTTTCACTGCAAGCTGCAGATTCCCTCCTAACAGCAAGCTTTAGGATAGGGTACTGAATTGTAACTTACTTTCGCCTAATAATGCGATTTTGGCAAAGAGACTATCTCCCGCAGGGAAGCTGCTACCATCAAATGTTTGCCCTCGTTAGACTCCCCTCTGGAAGCGCTTTCACTGCAAGCTGCAGATTTCTTCCTAACAGCAAGCTTTAGGATAGGGTACTGAATTGTAACTTACTTTCGCCTAATAATGCGATTTTGGCAAAGAGAGTATCTCCCGCAGGGAACCTGCTACCATCAAATATTTGCCCTCATTAGACTCCCCTCTGGAAGCGCTTTCACTGCAAGCTGCAGATTCCCTCCTAACAGCAAGCTTTAGGATAGGGTACTGAATTGTAACTTACTTTCGACTAATTATGCGATTTTGGCAAAGAGAGTATCTCCCGCAGGGAAGCTGCTACCATCAAATATTTGCCCTCATTAGACTCCCCTCTGGAAGCGCTTTCACTGCAAGCTGCATATTCCCTCCTAACAGCAAGCTTTAGGATAGGGTACTGAATTGTGTCTTACTTTCGCCTAATAATGCGATTTTGGCAAAGAGAATATCTCCCGCAGGGAAGCTGCTACCATCAAATGTTTGCCCTCATTAGACTCCCCTCTGGAAGCGCTTTCACTGCAAGCTGCAGATTCCCTCCTAACAGCAAGCTTTAGGATAGGGTACTGAATTGTAACTTACTTTCGCCTAATAATGCGATTTTGGCAAAGAGAATATCTCCCGCAGGGAAGTTGCTACCATCAAATCTTTGGCCTCATTAGACTCCCCTCTGGAAGCGCTTTCACTGCAAGCTGCAGATTCCCTCCTAACAGCAAGCTTTAGGATAGGGTACTGAATTGTAACTTACTTTCGCCTAATAATGCGATTTTGGCAAAGAGAATATCTCCCGCAGGGAAGCTGTTACCATCAAATCTTTGCCCTCATTAGACTCCCCTCTGGAAGCGCTTTCACTGCAAGCTGCAGATTCCCTCCTAACAGCAAGCTTTAGGATAGGGTACTGAATTGTAACTTACTTTCGCCTAATAATGCGATTTTGGCAAAGAGACTATCTCCCACAGGGAAGCTGCTACCATCAAATCTTTGCCCTCATTAGACTCCCCTCTGGAAGCGCTTTCACTGCAAGCTGCAGATTCCCTCCTAACAGCAAGCTTTAGGATAGGGTACTGAATTGTAACTTACTTTCGCCTAATAATGCGATTTTGGCAAAGAGAGTATCACCCGCAGGGAAGCTGCTAACATCAAATGTTTGCCCTCGTTAGACTCCCCTCTGGAAGCGCTTTCACTGCAAGCTGCAGATTCCCTCCTAACAGCAAGCTGTAGGACAGTGTACTGAATTGTAACTAAACTGCGGCTAATAATGCGATTTTGGCAAAGAGAATATCTCCCGCAGGGAAGCTGCTACCATCAAATGCTTGCCCTCATTAGACTCCCCTCTGGAAGCGATTCACTGCAAGCTGCAGATTCCCTCCTAACAGCAAGCTTTAGGATAGGGTACTGAATTGTAACTTAACTGCGGCTAATAAGGCGATTTTGGCAAAGAGACTATCTCCCGCAGGGAAGCTGCTACCATCAAATGTTTGCCCTCATTAGACTCCCCTCTGGAAGCGCTTTCACTGCAAGCTGCAGATTCCCTCCTAACAGCAAGCTTTAGGATAGGGTACTGAATTGTAACTTAACTGCGGCTAATAATCCGATTTTGGCAAAGAGAGTATCTCCCGCAGGGAAGCTGCTACCATCAAATGTTTGCCCTCATTAGACTCCCCTCTGGAAGCGCTTTCACTGCAAGCTGCAGATTCCTTCCTAACAGCAAGCTTTAGGATAGGGTACTGAATTGTAACTTACTTTCGCCTAATAATGCGATTTTGGCAAAGAGAGTATCTCCCGCAGGGAAGCTGCTACCATCAAATGTTTGCCCTCATTAGACTCCCCTCTGGAAGTGCTTTCACTGCAAGCTGCAGATTCCCTCCTAACAGCAAGCTTTAGGATAGGGTACTGAATTGTAACTTACTTTCGCCTAATAATGCGATTTTGGCAAAGAGACTATCTCCCGCAGGGAAGCTGCTACCATCAAATGTTTGCCCTCATTAGACTCCCGTCTGGAAGCGCTTTCACTGCAAGCTGCAGATTCCCTCCTAACAGCAAGCTTAAGGATAGTGTACTGAATTGTAACTCAACTGCGGCTAATTATGCGATTTTGGCAATGAGAGTATCTCCCGCAGGGAAGCTGCTACCATCAAATGTTTGCCCTCATTAGACTCCCCTCTGGAAGTGCTTTCACTGCAAGCTGCAGATTCCCTCCTAACAGCAAGCTTTAGGATAGGGTACTGAATTGTAACTTACTTTCGCCTAATAATGCGATTTTGGCAAAGAGATTATCTCCCGCAGTGAAGCTGCTACAATCAAATATTTGCCCTCATTACACGCTCCTCTGGAAGCGCTTTCACTGCAAGCTGCAGATTCCCTCCTAACAGCAAGCTTTAGGATAGGGTACTGAATTGTAACTTAACTGCGGCTAATAAGGCGATTTTGGCAAAGAGAATATCTCCCGCAGGGAAGCTGCTACCATAAAATGTTTGCCCTCATTAGACTCCCATATGGAAGTGCTTTCACTGCAAGCTGCAGATTCCCTCCTAACAGCAAGCTTTAGGATAGGGTACTGAATTGTAACTTACTTTCACCTAATAATGCGATTTTGGCAAAGAGACTATCTCCCGCAGGGAAGCTGCTACCATAAAATGTTTGCCCTCATTAGACTCCCATATGGAAGTGCTTTCACTGCAAGCTGCAGATTCCCTCCTAACAGCAAGCTTTAGGATAGGGTACTGAATTGTAACTTACTTTCGCCTAATAATGCGATTTTGGCAAAGAGAGTATCTCCCGCAGGGAAGCTGCTACCATCAAATATTTGCCCTCATTAGACTCCCCTCTGGAAGCGCTTTCACTGCAAGCTTCAGATTCCCTCCTAACAGCAAGCTTTAGGATAGGGTACTGAATTGTAACTTACTTTCGCCTAATAATGAGATTTTGGAAAAGAGAGTATCTCCCGCAGGGAAGCTGCTACCATCAAATGTTTGCCCTCATTAGACTCCCCTCTGGAAGCGCTTTCACTGCAAGCTGCAGATTCCCTCCTAACAGCAAGCTTTAGGATAGGGTACTGAATTGTAACTTACTTTCGCCTAATAATGCGATTTTGGCAAAGAGAGTATCTCCCGCAGGGAAGCTGCTACCATCAAATGTTTGCCCTCATTAGACTCCCCTCTGGAAGCGCTTTCACTGCAAGCTGCAGATTCCCTCCTAACAGCAAGCTTTAGGATAGTGTACTGAATTGTAACTTACTTTCGCCTAATAATGCGATTTTGGCAAAGAGAGTATCTCCCACATGGAAGCTGCTACCATCAAATGTTTGCCCTCATTAGACTCCCCTCTGGAAGCGATTTCACTGCAAGCTGCAGATTCCCTCCTAACAGCAAGCTTTAGGATGGGGTACTGAATTGTAACTTACTTTCGCCTAATAATGCGATTATGGCAATGAGAGTATCTCCCGAAGGGAAGCTGCTACCATCAAATGTTTGCCCTCATTAGACTCCCCTCTGGAAGCGCTTTCACTGCAAGCTGCAGATTCCCTCCTAACAGCAAGCTTTAGGATAGGGTAATGAATTGTAACTTACTTTCGCCTAATAATGCGATCTTGGCAAAGAGATTATCTCCCGCAGGGAAGCCGCTACATTCAAATGTTTGCCCTCATTAGACTCCCCTCTGGAAGCGCTTTCACTGCAAGCTGCAGATTCCCTCCTAACAGCAAGCTTTAGGATAGGGTACTGAATTGTATCTTAACTGCGGCTAATAATGCGATTTTGGCAAAGAGAGTATCTCCCGCAGGGAAGCTGCTACATTCAAATGTTTGCCCTCATTAGACTCCCCTCTGGAAGCGCTTTCACTGCAAGCTGCCGATTCCCTCCTAACAGCAAGTTTTAGGATAGAGTACTGAATTGTATCTCAACTGCGGCTAATAATGCGATTTTGGCAAAGAGAGTATCTCCCGCAGGGAATCTGCTACCATCAAATGTTTGCCCTCGTTAGACTCCCCTCTGGAAGTGCTTTCACTGCAAGCTGCAGATTCCCTCCTAACAGCAAGCTTTAGGATAGGGTACTGAATTGTAACTTACTTTCGCCTAATAATGCGATTTTGGCAAAGAGAGTATCACCCGCAGGGAAGCTGCTACCATGAAATGTTTGCCCTCATTAGACTCCCCTCTGGAAGCGCTTTCACTGCAAGCTGCAGATTCCCTCCTAACAGCAAGCTTTAGGATAGGGTACTGAATTGTATCTTAACTGCGGCTAATAAGGCGATTTTGGCAAAGAGACTATCTCCCGCAGGGAAGCTGCTACCATCAAATATTTGCCCTCATTAGACTCCCCTCTGGAAGCGCTTTCACTGCAAGCTGCAGATTCCCTCCTAACAGCAAGCTTTAGGATAGGGTACTGAATTGTAACTTACTTTCGCCTAATAATGCGATTTTGGCAAAGAGAATATCTCCCGCAGGGAAGCTGTTACCATCAAATGTTTGTCCTCATTAGATTCCCCTCTTGAAGCGCTTTCACTGCAAGCTGCAGATTCCCTCCTAACAGCAAGCTTTAGGATAGGGTACTGAATTGTAAATTACTTTCGCCTAATAATGCGATTTTGGCAAAGAGAGTATCACCCGCAGGGAAGATGCTACCATCAAATGTTCGCTCTCATTAGACTCCCCTCCGGAAGCGCTTTCACTGCAAGCTGCAGATTCCCTCCTAACAGCAAGCTTTAGGATAGGGTACTGAATTGTAACTTACTTTCGCCTAATAATGCGATTATGGCAAAGAGACTATCTCCCGCAGGGAAGCTGCTACCATCAAATGTTTGCCCTCATTAGACTCCCCTCTGGAAGCGCTTTCACTGCAAGCTGCAGATTCCCTCCTAACAGCAAGCTTTAGGATAGGGTACTGAATTGTAACTTACTTTCGCCTAATAATGCGATTTTGGCAAAGAGAGTATCACCCGTAGGGAAGCTGCTAACATCAAATGTTTGCCCTCATTAGACTCCCCTCTGGAAGCGCTTTCACTGCAAGCTGCAGATTCCCTCCTAACAGCAAGCTTTAGGATAGGGTACTGAATTGTAACTTAACTGCGGCTAATAAGGCGATTTTGGCAAAGAGAATATCTCCCGCAGGGAAGCTGCTACCATCAAATGTTTACCCTCATTAGACTCCCCTCTGGAAGCGCTTTCACTGCAAGCTGCAGATTCCCTCCTAACAGCAAGCTGTAGGACAGTGTACTGAATTGTAACTTAACTGCGGCTAATAAGGCGATTTTGGCAAAGAGAATATCTCCCGCAGGGAAGCTGCTACAATCAAATGCTTGCCCTCATTAGACTCCCCTCTGGAAGCGCTTTCACTGCAAGCTGCAGATTCCCTCCTAACAGCAAGCTTTAGGATAGGGTACTGAATTGTATCTTACTTTCGCCTAATAATGCGAATTTGGCAAAGAGAGTATCTCCCGCAGGGAAGCTGTTACCATCAAATGTTTGCCCTCGTTAGACTACCCACTGGAAGCCCATTCACTTCAAGCTGCAGATTCCCTCCTAACAGCAAGCTTTAGGATAGGGTACTGAATTGTAACTTAACTGCGGCTAATAAGGCGATTTTGGCAAAGAGAATATCTCCCGCAGGGAAGCTGCTACCATCAAATGTTTGCCCTCATCAGACTCCCCTCTGGAAGCGCTTTCACTGCAAGCTGCAGATTCCCTCCTAACAGCAAGCTTTAGGATAGGGTACTGAATTGTAACTTACTTTCGCCTAATAATGCGATTTTTGCAAAGAGAGTATCACCCGCAGGGAAGCTGCTATCATCAAATGTTTGCCCTCATTAGACTCCCCTCTGGAAGCGCTTTCACTGCAAGCTGCAGATTCCCTCCTAACAGCAAGCTTTAGGATAGGGTACTGAATTGTAACTTACTTTCGCCTAATAATGCGATTTTGGCAAAGAGACTATCTCCCGCAGGGAAGCTGCTACCATCAAATATTTGCCCTCATTAGACTCCCCTCTGGAAGCGCTTTCACTGCAAGCTGCAGATTCCCTCCTAACAGCAAGCTTTAGGATAGGGTACTGAATTGTAACTTACTTTCGCCTAATAATGCGATTTTGGCAAAGAGAATATCTCCCGCAGGGAAGCTGTTACCATCAAATGTTTGTCCTCATTAGATTCCCCTCTTGAAGCGCTTTCACTGCAAGCTGCAGATTCCCTCCTAACAGCAAGCTTTAGGATAGGGTACTGAATTGTAAATTACTTTCGCCTAATAATGCGATTTTGGCAAAGAGAGTATCACCCGCAGGGAAGCTGCTACCATCAAATGTTTGCCCTCATTAGACTCCCCTCCGGAAGCGCTTTCACTGCAAGCTGCAGATTCCCTCCTAACAGCAAGCTTTAGGATAGGGTACTGAATTGTAACTTACTTTCGCCTAATAATGCGATTATGGCAAAGAGACTATCTCCCGCAGGGAAGCTGCTACCATCAAATGTTTGCCCTCATTAGACTCCCCTCTGGAAGCGCTTTCACTGCAAGCTGCAGATTCCCTCCTAACAGCAAGCTTTAGGATAGGGTACTGAATTGTAACTTACTTTCGCCTAATAATGCGATTTTGGCAAAGAGACTATCTCCCGCAGGGAAGCTGCTACCATCAAATGTTTGCCCTCATTAGACTCCCCTCTGGAAGCGCTTTCACTGCAAGCTGCAGATTCCCTCCTAACAGCAAGCTTTAGGATAGGGTACTGAATTGTAACTTACTTTCGCATAATAATGCGATTTTGGCAAAGAGAGTATCTCCCGCAGGGAAGCTGCTACCATCAAATGTTTGCCCTCATTAAACTCCCCTCTGGAAGTGCTTTCACTGCAAGCTGCAGATTCCATCCTAACAGCAAGCTTTAGGATAGGGTACTGAATTGTAACTTAACTGCGGCTAATAAGGCGATTTTGGCAAAGAGAATATCTCCCGCAGGGAAGCTGCTACCATCAAATGTTTGCCCTCATTAGACTCCCCTCTGGAAGCGCTTTCACTGCAAGCTGCAGATTCCCTCCTAACAGCAAGCTTTAGGATAGGGTACTGAATTGTATCTTACTTTCGCCTAATAATGCGATTTTGGCAAAGAGAGTATCTCCCGCAGGGAAGCTGTTACCATCAAATGTTTGCCCTCCTTAGACTACCCACTGGAAGCCCATTCACTTCAAGCTGCAGATTCCCTCCTAACAGCAAGCTTTAGGATAGTGTACTGAATTGTAACTTAACTGCGGCTAATAAGGCGATTTTGGCAAAGAGAATATCTCCCGCAGGGAAGCTGCTACCATCAAATGTTTGCCCTCATCAGACTCCCCTCTGGAAGCGCTTTCACTGCAAGCTGCAGATTCCCTCCTAACAGCAAGCTTTAGGATAGGGTACGGAATTGTAACTTACTTTCGCCTAATAATGCGATTTTTGCAAAGAGAGTATCACCCGCAGGGAAGCTGCTATCATCAAATGTTTGCCCTCATTAGACTCCCCTCTGGAAGCGCTTTCACTGCAAGCTGCAGATTCCCTCCTAACAGCAAGCTTTAGGATAGGGTACTGAATTGTAACTTACTTTCGCCTCATAATGCGATTTTGGCAAAGAGACTATCTCCCGCAGGGAAGCTGCTACCATCAAATATTTGCCCTCATTAGACTCTCCTCTGGAAGCGCTTTCACTGCAAGCTGCAGATTCCCTCCTAACAGCAAGCTTTAGGATAGGGTACTGAATTGTAACTTACTTTCGCCTAATAATGCGATTTTGGCAAAGAGAGTATCTCCCGCAGGGAAGCTGCTACCATCAAATGCTTGCCCTCATTAGACTCCCCTCTGGAAGCGCTTTCACTGCAAGCTGCAGATTCCCTCCTAACAGCAAGCTTTAGGATAGGGTACAGAATTGTAACTTACTTTCGCCTAATAATGCGATTTTGGCAAAGAGAGTATCTCCCGCAGGGAAGCTGCTACCATCAAATGTTTGCCCTCATTAGACTCCCCTCTGGAAGCGCTTTCACTGCAAGCTGCAGATTCCCTCCTAACAGCAAGCTTTAGGATAGGGTACTGAATTGTAACTTACTTTCGCCTAATAATGCGATTATGGCAAAGAGAGTATCTCCCGTAGGGAAGCTGCTACCATCAAATGTTTGCCCTCATTAAACTCCCCTCTGGAAGCGCTTTCACTGCAAGCTGCAGATTCCATCCTAACAGCAAGCTTTAGGATAGGGTACTGAATTGTAACTTAACTGCGGCTAATAAGGCGATTTTGGCAAAGAGAATATCTCCCGCAGGGAAGCTGCTACCATCAAATGTTTACCCTCATTAGACTCCCCTCTGGAAGCGCTTTCACTGCAAGCTGCAGATTCCCTCCTAACAGCAAGCTGTAGGACAGTGTACTGAATTGTAACTTAACTGCGGCTAATAAGGCGATTTTGGCAAAGAGAATATCTCCCGCAGGGAAGCTGCTACAATCAAATGCTTGCCCTCATTAGACTCCCCTCTGGAAGCGCTTTCACTGCAAGCTGCAGATTCCCTCCTAACAGCAAGCTTTAGGATAGGGTTCTGAATTGTAACTTACTTTCGCCTAATAACCCGATTTTGGCAAAGAGAGTATCTCCCGCAGGGAAGCTGCTACCATCAAATGTTTGCCCTCGTTAGACTCCCCTCTGGAAGCGCTTTCACTGCAAGCTGCAGATTCCCTCCTAACAGCAAGCTTTAGGATAGGGTACTGAATTGTAACTTACTTTCGCCTAATAATGCGATTTTGGCAAAGAGAGTATCTCCCGCAGGGAAGCTGCTAACATCAAATGTTTGCCCTCATTAGACTCCCCTCTGGAAGCGCTTTCACTGCAAGCTGCAGATTCCCTCCTAACAGCAAGCTTTAGGATAGGGTACTGAATTGTAACTTACTTTCGCCTAATAATGCGATTTTGGAAAAGGGACTATCTCCCGCAGGGAAGCTGCTACCATCAAATGCTTGCCCTCATTAGACTCCCCTCTGGAAGCGCTTTCACTGCAAGCTGCAGATTCCCTCCTAACAGCAAGCTTTAGGATAGGGTACTGAATTGTAACTTACTTTCGCCTAATAATGCGATTTTGGCAAAGAGAGTATCTCCCGCAGGGAAGCTGTTACCATCAAATGTTTGCCCTCGTTAGACTACCCACTGGAAGCCCATTCACTTCAAGCTGCAGATTCCCTCCTAACAGCAAGCTTTAGGATAGGGTACTGAATTGTAACTTAACTGCGGCTAATAAGGCGATTTTGGCAAAGAGAATATCTCCCGCAGGGAAGCTGCTACCATCAAATGTTTGCCCTCATCAGACTCCCCTCTGGAAGCGCTTTCACTGCAAGCTGCAGATTCCCTCCTAACAGCAAGCTTTAGGATAGGGTACTGAATTGTAACTTACTTTCGCCTAATAATGCGATTTTTGCAAAGAGAGTATCACCCGCAGGGAAGCTGCTATCATCAAATGTTTGCCCTCATTAGACTCCCCTCTGGAAGCGCTTTCACTGCAAGCTGCAGATTCCCTCCTAACAGCAAGCTTTAGGATAGGGTACTGAATTGTAACTTACTTTCGCCTCATAATGCGATTTTGGCAAAGAGACTATCTCCCGCAGGGAAGCTGCTACCATCAAATATTTGCCCTCATTAGACTCCCCTCTGGAAGCGCTTTCACTGCAAGCTGCAGATTCCCTCCTAACAGCAAGCTTTAGGATAGGGTACTGAATTGTAACTTACTTTCGCCTAATAATGCGATTTTGGCAAAGAGAATATCTCCCGCAGGGAAGCTGTTACCATCAAATGTTTGTCCTCATTAGATTCCCCTCTTGAAGCGCTTTCACTGCAAGCTGCAGATTCCCTCCTAAGAGCAAGCTTTAGGATAGGGTACTGAATTGTAAATTACTTTCGCATAATAATTCGATTTTGGCAAAGAGAGTATCACCCGCAGGGAAGCTGCTACCATCAAATGTTTGCCCTCATTAGACTCCCCTCCGGAAGCGCTTTCACTGCAAGCTGCAGATTCCCTCCTAACAGCAAGCTTTAGGATAGGGTACTGAATTGTAACTTACTTTCGCCTAATAATGCGATTATGGCAAAGAGACTATCTCCCGCAGGGAAGCTGCTACCATCAAATGTTTGCCCTCATTAGACTCCCCTCTGGAAGCGCTTTCACTGCAAGCTGCAGATTCCCTCCTAACAGCAAGCTTTAGGATAGGGTACTGAATTGTAACTTACTTTCGCCTAATAATGCGATTATGGCAAAGAGACTATCTCCCGCAGGGAAGCTGCTACCATCAAATGTTTGCCCTCATTAGACTCCCCTCTGGAAGCGCTTTCACTGCAAGCTGCAGATTCCCTCCTAACAGCAAGCTTTAGGATAGGGTACTGAATTGTAACTTAACTGCGGCTAATAAGGCGATTTTGGCAAAGAGAATATCTCCCGCAGGGAAGCTGCTACCATCAAATGTTTACCCTCATTAGACTCCCCTCTGGAAGCGCTTTCACTGCAAGCTGCAGATTCCCTCCTAACAGCAAGCTGTAGGACAGTGTACTGAATTGTAACTTAACTGCGGCTAATAAGGCGATTTTGGCAAAGAGAATATCTCCCGCAGGGAAGCTGCTACCATCAAATGTTTGCCCTCATTAGACTCCCCTCTGGAAGCGCTTTCACTGCAAGCTGCAGATTCCCTCCTAACAGCAAGCTTTAGGATAGGGTACTGAATTGTATCTTACTTTCGCCTAATAATGCGATTTTGGCAAAGAGAGTATCTCCCGCAGGGAAGCTGTTACCATCAAATGTTTGCCCTCGTTAGACTACCCACTGGAAGCCCATTCACTTCAAGCTGCAGATTCCCTCCTAACAGCAAGCTTTAGGATAGTGTACTGAATTGTAACTTAACTGCGGCTAATAAGGCGATTTTGGCAAAGAGAATATCTCCCGCAGGGAAGCTGCTACCATCAAATGTTTGCCCTCATCAGACTCCCCTCTGGAAGCGCTTTCACTGCAAGCTGCAGATTCCCTCCTAACAGCAAGCTTTAGGATAGGGTACGGAATTGTAACTTACTTTCGCCTAATAATGCGATTTTTGCAAAGAGAGTATCACCCGCAGGGAAGCTGCTATCATCAAATGTTTGCCCTCATTAGACTCCCCTCTGGAAGCGCTTTCACTGCAAGCTGCAGATTCCCTCCTAACAGCAAGCTTTAGGATAGGGTACTGAATTGTAACTTACTTTCGCCTCATAATGCGATTTTGGCAAAGAGACTATCTCCCGCAGGGAAGCTGCTACCATCAAATATTTGCCCTCATTAGACTCTCCTCTGGAAGCGCTTTCACTGCAAGCTGCAGATTCCCTCCTAACAGCAAGCTTTAGGATAGGGTACTGAATTGTAACTTACTTTCGCCTAATAATGCGATTTTGGCAAAGAGAGTATCTCCCGCAGGGAAGCTGCTACCATCAAATGCTTGCCCTCATTAGACTCCCCTCTGGAAGCGCTTTCACTGCAAGCTGCAGATTCCCTCCTAACAGCAAGCTTTAGGATAGGGTACAGAATTGTAACTTACTTTCGCCTAATAATGCGATTTTTGGCAAAGAGAATATCTCCCGCAGGGAAGCTGTTACCATCAAATGTTTGTCCTCATTAGATTCCCCTCTTGAAGCGCTTTCACTGCAAGCTGCAGATTCCCTCCTAACAGCAAGCTTTAGGATAGGGTACTGAATTGTAACTTACTTTCGCCTAATAATGCGATTTTGGCAAAGAGAGTATCTCCCGCAGGGAAGCTGCTAACATCAAATGTTTGCCCTCATTAGACTCCCCTCCGGAAGCGCTTTCACTGCAAGCTGCAGATTCCCTCCTAACAGCAAGCTGTAGGACAGTGTACTGAATTGTAACTTAACTGCGGCTAATAAGGCGATTTTGGCAAAGAGAGTATCTCCCGCAGGGAAGCTGCTACCATCAAATGCTTGCCCTCATTAGACTCCCCTCTGGAAGCGCTTTCACTGCATCTGCAGATTCCCTCCTAACAGCAAGCTTTAGGATAGGGTACTGAATTGTAACTTACTTTCGCCTAATAATGCGATGTTGGAAAAGAGACTATCTCCCGCAGGGAAACTGCTACCATCAAATGCTTGCCCTCATTAGACTCCCCTCTGGAAGTGCTTTCACTGCAAGCTGCAGATTCCCTCCTAACAGAAAGCTGTAGGACAGTGTACTGAATTGTAACTTAACTGCGGCTAATAAGGCGATTTTGGCAAAGAGAATATCTCCCGCAGGGAAGCTGCTACCATCAAATGTTTGCCCTCGTTAGACTCCCCTCTGGAAGCGCTTTCACTGCAAGCTGCAGATTCCCTCCTAACAGCAAGCTTTAGGATAGGGTTCTGAATTGTAACTTACTTTCGCCTAATAACCCGATTTTGGCAAAGAGAGTATCTCCCGCAGGGAAGCTGCTACCATCAAATGTTTGCCCTCGTTAGACTCCCCTCTGGAAGCGCTTTCACTGCAAGCTGCAGATTCCCTCCTAACAGCAAGCTTTAGGATAGGGTACTGAATTGTAACTTACTTTCGCCTAATAATGCGATTTTGGCAAAGAGAGTATCTCCCGCAGGGAAGCTGCTAACATCAAATGTTTGCCCTCATTAGACTCCCCTCTGGAAGCGCTTTCACTGCAAGCTGCAGATTCCCTCCTAACAGCAAGCTTTAGGATAGGGTACTGAATTGTAACTTACTTTCGCCTAATAATGCGATTTTGGAAAAGGGACTATCTCCCGCAGGGAAGCTGCTACCATCAAATGCTTGCCCTCATTAGACTCCCCTCTGGAAGCGCTTTCACTGCAAGCTGCAGATTCCCTCCTAACAGCAAGCTTTAGGATAGGGTACTGAATTGTAACTTACTTTCGCCTAATAATGCGATTTTGGCAAAGAGAGTATCTCCCGCAGGGAAGCTGCTACCATCAAATGTTTGCCCTCGTTAGACTCCCCTCTGGAAGCGCTTTCACTGCAAGCTGCAGATTCCCTCCTAACAGCAAGCTTTAGGATAGGGTACTGAATTGTAACTTACTTTCGCCTAATAATGCGATTTTGGCAAAGAGAATATCTCCCGCAGGGAAGCTGCTACCATCAAATATTTGCTCTCATTACACTCTCCTCTGGAAGCGCTTTCACTGCAAGCTGCAGATTCCCTCCTAAAAGCAAGCTTTAGGATAGGGTACAGAATTGTAACTTACTTTCGCCTAATAATGCGATTTTGGCAAAGAGACTATCTCCCGCAGGGAAGCTGCTACCATCAAATGTTTGCCCTCATTAGACTCCCCTCTGGAAGCACTTTCACTGCAAGCTGCAGATTCCCTCCTAACAGCAAGCTTTAGGATAGGGTACTGAATTGTAACTTAACTGCGGCTAAAAATGCGATTTTGGCAAAGAGAATATCTCCCGCAGGGAAGCTGCTACCATCAAATGTTTGCCCTCATTAGACTCCCCTCTGGAAGCGCTTTCACTGCAAGCTGCAGATTCCCTCCTAACAGAAAGCTGTAGGACAGTGTACTGAATTGTAACTTAACTGCGGCTAATAAGGCGATTTTGGCAAAGAGAATATCTCCCGCAGGGAAGCTGCTACCATCAAATGTTTGCCCTCGTTAGACTCCCCTCTGGAAGCGCTTTCACTGCAAGCTGCAGATTCCCTCCTAACAGCAAGCTTTAGGATAGGGTACTGAATTGTAACTTACTTTCGCCTAATAATGCGATTTTGGCAAAGAGAGTATCTCCCGCAGGGAAGCTGCTACCATCAAATGTTTGCCCTCATTAGACTCCCCTCTGGAAGCGCTTTCACTGCAAGCTGCAGATTCCCTCCTAACAGCAAGCTTTAGGATAGGGTACTGAATTGTAACTTACTTTCGCCTAATAATGCGATTTTGGCAAAGAGAATATCTCCCGCAGGGAAGCTGCTAACATCAAATGTTTGTCCTCATTAGACTCCCCTCTGGAAGCGCTTTCACTGCAAGCTGCAGATTCCCTCCTAACAGCAAGCTTTAGGATAGGGTACTGAATTGTAACTTACTTTCGCCTAATAATGCGATTTTGGCAGAGAGAGTATCTCCCGCAGGGAAGCTGCTACCATAAACTGTTTGCCCTCCTTAGACTCCCCTCTGGAAGCGCTTTCACTGCAAGCTGCAGATTCCATCCTAACAGCAAGCTTTAAGGATAGGGTACTGAATTGTAACTTAACTGCGGCTAATAATGCGATTTTTTCAAACAGAATATCTGCCGCAGGGAAGCTGCTACCATCAAATGTTTGCCCTCATTAGACTCCCCTCTGGAAGCGCTTTCACTGCAAGCTGCAGATTCCCTCCTAACAGCAAGCTTTAGGATAGGGTACTGAATTGTAACTTACTTTCGTCTAATAATGCGATTTTGGCAAAGAGACTATCTCCCGCAGGGAAGCTGCTACCATCAAATGTTTGCCCTCATTAGACTCCCCTCTGGAAGCGCTTTCACTGCAAGCTGCAGATTCCTTCCTAACAGCAAGCTTTAGGATAGGGTACTGAATTGTAACGTAACTGTGGTTAATAAGGCGATTTTGGCAAAGAGAATATCTCCCGCAGGGAAGCTGCTACCATCAAATGTTTGCCCTCATTAGACTCCCCTCTGGAAGCGCTTTCACTGCAAGCTGCAGATTCCCTCCTAACAGCAAGCTTTAGGATAGGGTACTGAATTGTAACTTACTTTCGCCTAATAATGCGATTTTGGCAAAGAGAGTATCTCCCGCAGGGAAGCTGCTACCATCAAATGCTTGCGCTCATTAGACTCCCCTCTGGAAGCGCTTTCACTGCAAGCTGCAGATTCCCTCCTAACAGCAAGCTTTAGGATAGGGTACTGAATTGTATCTTACTTTCGGCTAATAATGCGATTTTGGCAAAGAGAGTATCTCCCGCAGGGAAGCTGTTACCATCAAATGTTTGCCCTCGTTAGACTACCCTCTGGAAGCCCATTCACTTCAAGCTGCAGATTCCCTCCTAACAGCAAGCTTTAGGATAGGGTACTGAATTGTAACGTAACTGCGGTTAATAAGGCGATTTTGGCAAAGAGAATATCTCCAGCAGGGAAGCTGCTACCATCAAATGTTTGCCCTCATTAGACTCCCCTCTGGAAGCGCTTTCACTGCAAGCTGCAGATTCCCTCCTAACAGAAAGCTGTAGGACAGTGTACTGAATTGTAACTTAACTGCGGCTAATAAGGCTATTTTGTCAAAGAGAATATCTCCCGCAGGGAAGCTGCTACCATCAAATGTTTGCCCTCATTAGACTCCCCTCTGGAAGCGCTTTCACTGCAAGCTGCAGATTCCCTCCTAACAGCAAGCTGTAGGATAGGGTACTGAATTGTAACTTAACTGCGGCTAATAAGGCGATTTTGGCAAAGAGAATATCTCCCGCAGGGAAGCTGCTACCATCAAATGCTTGCCCTCATTAGACTCCCCTCTGGAAGCGCTTTCACTGCAAGCTGCAGATTCCCTCCTAACAGCAAGCTTTAGGATAGGGTACTGAATTGTAACTTACTTTCGCCTAATAATGCGATTTTGGCAAAGAGAGTATCTCCCGCAGGGAAGCTGCTACCATCAAATGTTTGCCCTCATTAGACTCCCCTCTGGAAGCGCTTTCACTGCAAGCTGCAGATTCCCTCCTAACAGAAAGCTGTAGGACAGTGTACTGAATTGTAACTTAACTGCGGCTAATAAGGCGATTTTGGCAAAGAGAATATCTCCCGCAGGGAAGCTGCTACCATCAAATGTTTGCCCTCATTAGACTCCCCTCTGGAAGCGCATTCACTTCAAGCTGCAGATTCCCTCCTAACAGCAAGCTTTAGGATAGGGTACTGAATTGTAACTTACTTTCGCCTAATAATGCTATTCTGGCAAAGAGACTATCTCCCGCAGGGAAGCTGCTACCATCAAATGTTTGCCCTCATTAGACTCCCCTCTGGAAGCGCTTTCACTGCAAGCTGCAGATTCCATCCTAACAGCAAGCTTTAGGATAGGGTACTGAATTGTAACTTAACTGAGGCTAATAAGGCGATTTTGGCAAAGAGAATATCTCCCGCAGGGAAGCTGCTACCATCAAATGCTTGCCCTCATTAGACTCCCCTCTGGAAGCGCTTTCACTGCAAGCTGCAGATTCCCTCCTAACAGCAAGCTTTAGGATAGGGTACTGAATTGTAACTTACTTTCGCCTAATAATGCGATTTTGGCAAAGAGAGTATCTCCCGCAGGGAAGCTGCTACCATCAAATGTTTGCCCTCATTAAACTCCCCTCTGGAAACGCTTTCACTGCAAGCTGCAGATTCCCTCCTAACAGCAAGCTTTAGGATAGGGTACTGAATTGTAACTTACTTTCGCCTAATAATGCGATTTTGGCAAAGAGACTATCTCCCGCAGTGAAGCTGCTACCATCAAATATTTGCTCTCATTACACTCTCCTCTGGAAGCGCTTTCACTGCAAGCTGCAGATTCCCTCCTAAAAGCAAGCTTTAGGATAGGGTACTGAATTGTAACTTACTTTCGCCTAATAATGCGATTTTGGCAAAGAGACTATCTCCCGCAGGGAAGCTGCTACCATGAAATATTTGGCCTCGTTAAACTCCCATCTGGAAGCGCTTTCACTGCAAGCTGCAGATTCCCTCCTAACAGCAAGCTTTAGGATAGGGTACTGTATTGTAACTTAACTGCGGCTAATAAGGCGATTTTGGCAAAGAGAATATCTCCCGCAGGGAAGCTGTTACCATCAAATGTTTGTCCTCATTAGATTCCCCTCTTGAAGCGCTTTCACTGCAAGCTGCAGATTCCCTCCTAACAGCAAGCTTTAGGATAGGGTACTGAATTGTAACTTACTTTCGCCTAATAATGCGATTTTGGCAAAGAGAATATCTCCCGCAGGGAAGCTGCTAACATCAAATGTTTGCCCTCATTAGACTCCCCTCCGGAAGCGCTTTCACTGCAAGCTGCAGATTCCCTCCTAACAGCAAGCTGTAGGACAGTGTACTGAATTGTAACTTAACTGCGGCTAATAAGGCGATTTTGGCAAAGAGAGTATCTCCCGCAGGGAAGCTGCTACCATCAAATGCTTGCCCTCATTAGACTCCCCTCTGGAAGCGCTTTCACTGCATCTGCAGATTCCCTCCTAACAGCAAGCTTTAGGATAGGGTACTGAATTGTAACTTACTTTCGCCTAATAATGCGATTTTGGAAAAGAGACTATCTCCCGCAGGGAAACTGCTACCATCAAATGCTTGCCCTCATTAGACTCCCCTCTGGAAGTGCTTTCACTGCAAGCTGCAGATTCCCTCCTAACAGAAAGCTGTAGGACAGTGTACTGAATTGTAACTTAACTGCGGCTAATAAGGCGATTTTGGCAAAGAGAATATCTCCCGCAGGGAAGCTGCTACCATCAAATGTTTGCCCTCGTTAGACTCCCCTCTGGAAGCGCTTTCACTGCAAGCTGCAGATTCCCTCCTAACAGCAAGCATTAGGATAGGGTACTGAATTGTAACTTACTTTGGCCTAATAATGCGATTTTGGCAAAGAGAGTATCTCCCACAGGGAAGCTGCTACCATCAAATGTTTGCCCTCATTAGACTCCCCTCTGGAAGCGCTTTCACTGCAAGCTGCAGATTCCCTCCTAACAGCAAGCTTTAGGATAGGGTACTGAATTGTAACTTACTTTCGCCTAATAATGCGATTTTGGCAAAGAGAGTATCTCCCGCAGGGAAGCTGCTACCATCAAATGTTTGCCCTCATTAGACTCCCCTCTGGAAGAGCTTTCACTGCAAGCTGCAGATTCCCTCCTAACAGCAAGCTTTAGGATAGGGTACTGAATTGTAACTTAACTGCTTCTAATAAGGAGATTTTGGCAAAGAGAATATCTCCCGCAGGGAAGCTGCTACCATCAAATGCTTGCCCTCATTAGACTCCCCTCTGGAAGCGCTTTCACTGCAAGCTGCAGATTCCCTCCTAACAGCAAGCTTTAGGATAGGGTACTGAATTGTATCTTACTTTCGCCTAATAATGCGATTTTGGCAAAGAGAGTATCTCCCGCAGGGAAGCTGCTACCATCAAATGTTTGCCCTCATTAGACTCCCCTCTGGAAGCGCTTTCACTGCAAGCTGCAGATTCCCTCCTAACAGCAAGCTTTAGGATAGGGTACTGAATTGTAACTTAACTGTGGCTAATAAGGCGATTTTGGCAAAGAGAATATCTCCCGCAGGGAAGCTGCTACCATCAAATGTTTGCCCTCATTAGACTCCCCTCTGGAAGCGCTTTCACTGCAAGCTGCAGATTCCCTCCTAACAGAAAGCTGTAGGACAGTGTACTGAATTGTAACTTAACTGCGGCTAATAAGGCGATTTTGGCAAAGAGAATATCTCCCGCAGGGAAGCTGCTACCATCAAATGTTTGCCCTCGTTAGACTCCCCTCTGGAAGCGCTTTCACTGCAAGCTGCAGATTCCCTCCTAACAGCAAGCTTTAGGATAGGGTACTGAATTGTAACTTACTTTCGCCTAATAATGCGATTTTGGCAAAGAGACTATCTCCCGCAGGGAACCTGCTACCATCAAATGTTTGCCCTCATTAGACTCCCCTCTGGAAGCGCTTTCACTGCAAGCTGCAGATTCCCTCCTAACAGCAAGCTTTAGGATAGGGTACTGAATTGTAACTTAACTGCTTCTAATAAGGAGATTTTGGCAAAGAGAATATCTCCCGCAGGGAAGCTGCTACCATCAAATGCTTGCCCTCATTAGACTCCCCTCTGGAAGCGCTTTCACTGCAAGCTGCAGATTCCCTCCTAACAGCAAGCTTTAGGATAGGGTACTGAATTGTATCTTACTTTCGCCTAATAATGCGATTTTGGCAAAGAGAGTATCTCCCGCAGGGAAGCTGTTACCATCAAATGTTTGCCCTCGTTAGACTACCCTCTGGAAGCCCATTCACTTCAAGCTGCAGATTCCCTCCTAACAGCAAGCTTTAGGATAGGGTACTGAATTGTAACGTAACTGCGGTTAATAAGGCGATTTTGGCAAAGAGAATATCTCCCGCAGGGAAGCTGCTACCATCAAACGTTTGCCCTCATTAGACTCCCCTCTGGAAGCGCATTCACTTCAAGCTGCAGATTCCCTCCTAACAGCAAGCTTTAGGATAGGGTACTGAATTGTAACTTACTTTCGCCTAATAATGCTATTCTGGCAAAGAGACTATCTCCCGCAGGGAAGCTGCTACCATCAAATGTTTGCCCTCATTAGACTCCCCTCTGGAAGCGCTTTCACTGCAAGCTGCAGATTCCATCCTAACAGCAAGCTTTAGGATAGGGTACTGAATTGTAACTTAACTGAGGCTAATAAGGCGATTTTGGCAAAGAGAATATCTCCCGCAGGGAAGCTGCTACCATCAAATGCTTGCCCTCATTAGACTCCCCTCTGGAAGCGCTTTCACTGCAAGCTGCAGATTCCCTCCTAACAGCAAGCTTTAGGATAGGGTACTGAATTGTAACTTACTTTCGCCTAATAATGCGATTTTGGCAAAGAGAGTATCTCCCGCAGGGAAGCTGCTACCATCAAATGTTTGCCCTCATTAAACTCCCCTCTGGAAACGCTTTCACTGCAAGCTGCAGATTCCCTCCTAACAGCAAGCTTTAGGATAGGGTACTGAATTGTAACTTACTTTCGCCTAATAATGCGATTTTGGCAAAGAGACTATCTCCCGCAGGGAAGCTGCTACCATCAAATATTTGCTCTCATTACACTCTCCTCTGGAAGCGCTTTCACTGCAAGCTGCAGATTCCCTCCTAACAGCAAGCTTTAGGATAGGGTACTGAATTGTAACTTACTTTCGCCTAATAATGCGATTTTGGCAAAGAGACTATCTCCCGCAGAGAAGCTGCTACCATGAAATATTTGGCCTCGTTAAACTCCCATCTGGAAGTGCTTTCACTGCAAGCTGCAGATTCCCTCCTAACAGCAAGCTTTAGGATAGGGTACTGAATTGTAACTTAACTGCGGCTAATAAGGCGATTTTGGCAAAGAGAATATCTCCCGCAGGGAAGCTGTTACCATCAAATGTTTGTCCTCATTAGATTCCCCTCTTGAAGCGCTTTCACTGCAAGCTGCAGATTCCCTCCTAACAGCAAGCTTTAGGATAGGGTACTGAATTGTAACTTACTTTCGCCTAATAATTCGATTTTGGCAAAGAGAATATCTCCCGCAGGGAAGCTGCTAACATCAAATGTTTGCCCTCATTAGACTCCCCTCCGGAAGCGCTTTCACTGCAAGCTGCAGATTCCCTCCTAACAGCAAGCTGTAGGACAGTGTACTGAATTGTAACTTAACTGCGGCTAATAAGGCGATTTTGGCAAAGAGAGTATCTCCCGCAGGGAAGCTGCTACCATCAAATGCTTGCCCTCATTAGACTCCCCTCTGGAAGCGCTTTCACTGCAAGCTGCAGATTCCCTCCTAACAGCAAGCTTTAGGATAGGGTACTGAATTGTAACTTACTTTGGCCTAATAATGCGATTTTGGCAAAGAGAGTATCTCCCGCAGGGAAGCTGTTACCATCAAATGTTTGCCCTCGTTAGACTACCCTCTGGAAGACCATTCACTTCAAGCTGCAGATTCCCTCCTAACAGCAAGCTTTAGGATAGTGTACTGAATTGTAACTTAAATGCGGCTAATAAGGAGATTTTGGCAAAGAGAATATCTCCCGCAGGGAAGCTGCTACCATCAAATGTTTGCCCTCATTAGACTCCCCTCTGGAAGCGCTTTCACTGCAAGCTGCAGATTCCCTCCTAACAGCAAGCTTTAGGATAGGGTACTGAATTGTAACTTAACTGCGGCTAATAAGGCGATTATGGCAAAGAGAGTATCTCCCGCAGGGAAGCTGCTACCATCAAATGTTTGCCCTCGTTAGACTCCCCTCTGGAAGCGCTTTCACTGCAAGCTGCAGATTCCCTCCTAACAGCAAGCTTTAGGATAGGGTACTGAATTGTAACTTAACTGCGGCTAATAAGGCGATTTTGGCAAAGAGAATATCTCCCGCAGGGAAGCTGCTACCATCAAATGTTTGCCCTCATTAGACTCCCCTCTGGAAGCGCTTTCACTGCAAGCTGCAGATTCCCTCCTAACAGCAAGCTTTAGGATAGGGTACTGAATTGTAACTTACTTTCGCCTAATAATGCGATTTTGGCAAAGAGAGTATCTCCCGCAGGGAAGCTGCTACCATAAAATGCTTGCCCTCATTAGACTCCCCTCTGGAAGCGCTTTCACTGCAAGCTGCAGATTCCCTCCTAACAGCAAGCTTTAGGATAGGGTACTGAATTGTAACTTACTTTCGCCTAATAATGCGATTTTGGCAAAGAGAGTATCACCCGCAGGGAAGCTGCTAACATCAAATGTTTGCCCTCATTAGACTCCCCTCTGGAAGCGCTTTCACTGCAAGCTGCAGATTCCCTCCTAACAGCAAGCTTTAGGATAGGGTACTGAATTGTAACTTACTTTCGCCTAATAATGCGATTTTGGCAAAGAGACTATCTCCCGCAGGGAAGCTGCTACCATCAAATGTTTGCCCTCATTAGACTCCCCTCTGGAAGCGCTTTCACTGCAAGCTGCAGATTCCCTCCTAACAGCAAGCTTTAGGATAGGGTACTGAATTGTAACTTAACTGCGGCTAATAATGCGATTTTGGCAAAGAGAATATCTCCCGCAGGGAAGCTGCTACCATCAAATATTTGCCCTCATTACACTCTCCTCTGGAAGCGCTTTCACTGCAAGCTGCAGTTTCCCTCCTAACAGCAAGATTTAGGATAGGGTACTGAATTGTAACTTACTTTGGCCTAATAATGCGATTTTGGAAAAGAGACTATCTCCCGCAGGGAAGCTGCTACCATCAAATGTTTGCCCTCATTAGACTTCCCTCTGGAAGCGCTTTCACTGCAAGCTGCAGATTCCCTCCTAACAGCAAGCTTTAGGATAGGGTACTGAATTGTAACTTACTTTCGCCTAATAATGCGATTTTGGCAATGAAAGTATCTCCCGCAGGGAAGCTGCTACCATCAAATGTTTGCCCTCATTAGACTCCCCTCTGGAAGCGCTTTCACTGCAAGCTGCAGATTCCCTCCTAACAGCAAGCTGTAGGACAGTGTACTGAATTGTAACTTAACTGCGGCTAATAATGCGATTATGGCAAAGAGAATATCTCCCGCAGGGAAGCTGCTACCATCAAATGTTTGCCCTCGTTAGACTCCCCTCTGGAAGCGCTTTCACTGCAAGCTGCAGATTCCCTCCTAACAGCAAGCTTTAGGATAGGGTACTGAATTGTATCTTACTTTCGCCTAATAATGCGATTTTGGCAAAGAGAGTATCTCCCGCAGGGAAGCTGTTACCATCAAATGTTTGCCCTCGTTAGACTCCCCTCTGGAAGCGCTTTCACTGCAAGCTGCAGATTCCCTCCTAACAGCAAGCTTTAGGATAGGGTACTGAATTGTAACTTAACTGCGGCTAATAAGGCGATTATGGCAAAGAGAGTATCTCCCGCAGGGAAGCTGCTACCATCAAATATTTGCCCTCATTAGACTCCCCTCTGGATGCGCTTTCACTGCAAGCTGCAGATTCCCTCCTAACAGCAAGCTTTAGGATAGGGTACTGAATTGTAACTTACTTTCGCTAAATAATGCGATTTTGGCAAAGAGAGTATCACCCGCAGGGAAGCTGCTAACATCAAATGTTTGCCCTCATTAGACTCCCCTCTGGAAGCGCTTTCACTGCAAGCTGCAGATTCCCTCCTAACAGCAAGCTGTAGGACAGTATACTGAATTGTACCTTAACTGCGTCTAATAAGGCGATTATGGCAAAGAGAATATCTCCCACATGGAAGCTGCTACCATCAAATGCTTGCCCTCATTAGACTCTCCTCTGGAAGCGCTTTCACTGCAAGCTGCAGATTCCCTCCTAACAGCAAGCTTTAGGATAGGGTACTGAATTGTTACTTACTTTCGCCTAATAATGCGATTTTGGCAAAGAGAGTATCTCCCGCAGGGAAGTTGCTACCATCAAATGTTTGCCCTCATTAGACTCCCCTCTGGAAGCGCTTTCACTGCAAGCTTCAGATTCCCTCCTAACAGCAAGCTTTAGGATAGGGTACTGAATTGTAACTTACTTTCGCCTAATAATGCGATTTTGGCAAAGAGAGTATCTACCGCAGGGAAGCTGCTACCATCCTATGTTTGCCCTCATTAGACTCCCCTCTGGAAGCGCTTTCACTGCAAGCTGCAGATTCCCTCCTAACAGCAAGCTTTAGGATATGGTACTGAATTGTAACATAACTGCGGCTAATAAGGCGATTTTGGCAAAGAGAGTATCTCCCGCAGGGAAGCTGCTACCATCAAATGTTTGCCCTCATTAGACTCCCCTCTGGAAGCGCTTTCACTGCAAGCTGCAGATTCCCTCCTAACAGCAAGCTTTAGGATAGGGTACTGAATTGTAACTTACTTTCGCCTAATAATGCGATTTTGGCAAAGAGAGTATCTCCCGCAGGGAAGCTGCTACCATCAAATGTTTGCCCTCATTAGACTCCCCTCTGGAAGCGCTTTCACTGCAAGCTGCAGATTCCCTCCTAACAGCAAGCTTTAGGATAGGGTACTGAATTGTAACATACTTTCGCCTAATGATGCGATTTTGGCAAAGAGAGTATCTCCCGCAGGGAAGCTGCTAACATCAAATGTTTGCCCTCATTAGACTCCGCTCTGGAAGCGCTTTCACTGCAAGCTGCAGATTCCCTCCTAACAGCAAGCTTTAGGATAGGGTACTGAATTGTAACTTACTTTCGACTAATAAGGCGATTATGGCAAAGAGAATATCTCCCGCAGGGAAGCTGCTACCATCAAATGTTTGCCCTCATTAGACTCCCCTCTGGAAGCGCTTTCACTGCAAGCTGCAGATTCCCTCCTAACAGCAAGCTTTAGGATAGGGTACTGAATTGTAACTTACTTTCGCCTAATAATGCGATTTTGGCAAAGAGAGTATCTCCCGCAGGGAAGCTGCTACCATCAAATGCTTGCCCTCGTTAGACTCCCCTCTGGAAGCGCTTTCACTGCAAGCTGCAGATTCCCTCCTAACAGCAAGCTTTAGGATAGGGTACTGAATTGTATCTTACTTTCGCCTAATAATGCGATGTTGGCAAAGAGAGTATCTCCCGCAGGGAAGCTGCTACCATCAAATGCTTGCCCTCGTTAGACTCCCCTCTGGAAGCGCTTTCACTGCAAGCTGCAGATTCCCTCCTAACAGCAAGCTTTAGGATAGGGTACTGAATTGTAACTTACTTTCGCCTAATAATGCGATTTTGACAAAGAGAGTATCTCCCGCAGGGAAGCTGCTACCATCAAATGTTTGCCCTCATTAGACTCCCCTCTGGAAGCGCTTTCACTGCAAGCTGCAGATTCCCTCCTAACAGCAAGCTGTAGGATAGGGTACTGAATTGTAACTTAACTGCGGCTAATAAGGCGATTTTGGCAAAGAGAGTATCTCCCGCAGGGAAGCTGCTACCATCAAATGTTTGCCCTCATTAGACTCCCCTCTGGAAGCGCTTTCACTGCAAGCTGCAGATTCCCTCCTAACAGCAAGATTTAGGATAAGGTACTGAATTGTAACTTACTTTCACCTAATAATGCGATTTTGGCAAAGAGAGTATCTCCCGCAGGGAAGCTGCTACCATCAAATGTTTGCCCTCATTAGACTCCCCTCTGGAAGCGCTTTCATTGCAAGCTGCAGATTCCCTCCTAACAGCAAGCTTTAGGATAGGGTACTGAATTGTAACTTACTTTCGCCTAATAATGCGATCTTGGAAAAGAGACTATCTCCCGCAGGGAAGCTGCTACCATCAAATGTTTGCCCTCGTTAGACTCCCCTCTGGAAGCGCTTTCACTGCAAGCTGCAGATTCCCTCCTAACAGCAAGCTTTAGGATAGTGTACTGAATTGTAACTTACTTTCGACTAATAAGGAGATTATGGCAAAGAGAGTATCTCCCGCAGGGAAGCTGCTACCATCAAATGTTTGCCCTCATTAGACTCCCCTCTGGAAGCGCTTTCACTGCAAGCTGCAGATTCCCTCCTAACAGCAAGCTTTAGGATAGGGTACTGAATTGTATCTTAATTACGGCTAATAAGGCGATTATGGCAAAGAGAGTATCTCCCGCAGGGAAGCTGCTACCATCAAATGTTTGCCCTCATTAGACTCCCCTCTGGAAGCGCTTTCACTGCAAGCTGCAGATTCCCTCCTAACAGCAAGCTTTAGGAAAGGGTACTGAATTGTAACTTACTTTCGCCTAATAATGCGATTTTGGCAAAGAGAGTATCTCCCGCAGGGAAGCTGCTACCATCAAATGTTTGCCCTCATTAGACTCCCCTCTGGAAGCGCTTTTACTGCAAGCTGCAGATTCCCTCCTAACAGCAAGCTTTAGGATAGGGTACTGAATTGTAACTTACTTTCGCCTAATAATGCGATTTTGGCAAAGAGAGTATCTCCCGCAGGGAAGCTGCTACCACCAAATGCTTGCCCTCGTTAGACTCCCCTCTGGAAGCGCTTTCACTGCAAGCTGCAGATTCCCTCCTAACAGCAAGCTTTAGGATAGGGTACTGAATTGTAGATTAACTGCGGCTAATAAGGCGATTATGGCAAAGAGAATATCTCCCACAGGGAAGCTGCTACCATCAAATGTTTGCCCTCATTAGACTCCCCTCTGGAAGCGCATTCACTTCAAGCTGCAGATTCCCTCCTAACAGCAAGCTTTAGGATAGGGTACTGAATTGTAACTTACTTTCGCCTAATAATGCGATTTTGGCAAAGAGAGTATCTCCCGCAGGGAAGCTGCTACCATCAAATGTTTGCCCTCATTAGACTCCCCTCTGGAAGCGCTTTCACTGCAAGCTGCAGATTCCCTCCTAACAGCAAGCTTTAGGATAGGGTACTGAATTGTAACTTACTTTCGCCTAATAATGTGATTTTGGCAAAGAGACTATCTCCCGCAGGGAAGCTGCTACCATCAAATGTTTGCCCTCATTAGACTCCCCTTTGGAAGTGCTTTCACTGCAAGCTACAGATTCCCTCCTAACAGCAAGCTTTAGGATAGGGTACTGAATTGTAACTTACTTTCGCCTAATAATGCGATTTTGGCAAAGAGAGTATCTCCCGCAGGGAAGCTGCTACCATCAAATGTTTGCCCTCATTAGACTCCCCTCTGGAAGCGCTTTCACTGCAAGCTGCAGATTCCCTC
Source organism: Phaenicophaeus curvirostris (assembly GCF_032191515.1). NCBI lineage: Eukaryota > Metazoa > Chordata > Aves > Cuculiformes > Cuculidae > Phaenicophaeus > Phaenicophaeus curvirostris. The sequence continues at coordinate 66,154 of NW_027206893.1, read as the reverse complement.
CTAACAGCAAGCTTTAGGATAGGGTACTGAATTGTAACTTACTTTCGCCTAATAATGCGATTTTGGCAAAGAGAGTATCTCCCGCAGGGAAGCTGCTACCATCAAATGTTTGCCCTCATTAGACTCCCCTCTGGAAGCGCTTTCACTGCAAGCTGCAGATTCCCTCCTAACAGCAAGCTTTAGGATAAGGTACTGAATTGTAACTTACTTTCGCCTAATAATGCGATTATGGCAAAGAGAGTATCTCCCGCAGGGAAGCTGCTACCATCAAATGTTTGCCCTCGTTAGACTCCCCTCTGGAAGCGCTTTCACTGCAAGCTGCAGATTCCCTCCTAACAGCAAGCTTTAGGATAGGGTACTGAATTTTAACTTACTTTCGCCTAATAATGCGATTTTGGCAAAGAGAGTATCTCCCGCAGGGAAGCTGCTACCATCAAATGTTTGCCCTCATTACACTCCCCTCTGGAAGCGCTTTCACTGCAAGCTGCAGATTCCCTCCTAACAGCAAGCTTTAGGGTAGTGTACTGAATTGTAACTTACTTTCGCCTAATAATGCGATTTTGGCAAAGAGAGTATCTCCCGCAGGGAAGCTGCTACCATCAAATGTTTGCCCTCATTAGACTCCCCTCTGGAAGCGCTTTCACTGCAAGCTGCAGATTCCCTCCTAACAGCAAGCTGTAGGACAGTATACTGAATTGTAACTTAACTGCGGCTAATAAGGCGATTTTGGCAAAGAGAATATCTCCCGCAGGAAAGCTGCTACCATCAAATGCTTGCCCTCATTAGACTCCCCTCTGGAAGCGCTTTCACTGCAAGCTGCAGATTCCCTCCTAACAGCAAGCTTTAGGATAGGGTACTGAATTGTATCTTACTTTCGCCTAATAATGCGATTTTGGCAAAGAGAGTATCTCCCGCAGGGAAGCTGCTACCATCAAATGTTTGCCCTCATTAGACTCCTCTCTGGAAGCGCTTTCACTGCAAGCTGCAGATTCCCTCCTAACAGCAAGCTTTAGGATAGGGTACTGAATTGTAACTTAACTGCGGCTAATAAGGCGATTTTGGCAAAGAGAATATCTCCCGCAGGGAAGCTGCTACCATCTAATGCTTGCCCTCATTAGACTCCCCTCTGGAAGCGCTTTCACTGCAAGCTGCAGATTCCCTCCTAACAGCAAGCTTTAGGATAGGGTACTGAATTGTAACTTACTTTCGCCTAATAATGCGATTTTGGCAAAGAGAGTATCTCCCGCAGGGAAGCTGCTACCATCAAATATTTGCCCTCATTAGACTCCCCTCTGGAAGCGCTTTCACTGCAAGCTGCAGATTCCCTCCTAACAGCAAGCTTTAGGATAGGGTACTGAATTGTAACTTAACTGCGGCTAATAAGGCGATTATGGCAAAGAGACTATCTCCCGCAGGGAAGCTGCTACCATCAAATGTTTGCCCTCATTAGACTCCCCTCTGGAAGCGCTTTCACTGCAAGCTGCAGATTCCCTCCTAACAGCAAGCTTTAGGATAGGGTACTGAATTGTAACTTACTTTCGCCTAATAATGCGATTTTGGCAAAGAGAGTATCTCCCGCAGGGAAGCTGCTACCATCAAATGCTTGCCCTCATTAGACTCCCCCCTGGAAGCGCTTTCACTACAAGCTGCAGATTCCCTCCTAACAGCAAGCTTTAGGATAGGGTACTGAATTGTAACTTACTTTCGCCTAATAATGCGATTTTGGCAAAGAGAGTATCTCCCGCAGGGAAGCTGCTACCATCAAATATTTGCCCTCATTAGACTCCCCTCTGGAAGCGCTTTCACTGCAAGCTGCAGATTCCCTCCTAACAGCAATCTTTAGGATAGGGTACTGAATTGTAACTTACTTTCGCCTAATAATACGATTTTGGCAAAGAGACTATCTCCCGCAGGGAAGCTGCTACCATCAAATGTTTGCCCTCATTAGACTCCCCTCTGGAAGCGCTTTCACTGCAAGCTGCAGATTCCCTCCTAACAGCAAGCTTTAGGATAGGGTACTGAATAGTAACTTAACTGCGGCTAATAAGGAGAATATGTCAAAGAGAATATCTCCCGCAGGGAAGCTGCTAACATCAAATGTTTGCCCTCATTAGACTCCCCTCTGGAAGCGCTTTCACTGCAAGCTGCAGATTCCCTCCTAACAGCAAGCTTTAGGATAGGGTACTTAATTGAAACTTAACTGCGGCTTCTAAGCCGATTTTGGCAAAGAGACTATCTCCTGCAGGGAAGCTGCTACCATCAAATCTTTGCCCTCATTAGACTCCCCTCTGGAAGCGCTTTCACTGCAAGCTGCAGATTCCCTCCTAACAGCAAGCTTTAGGATAGGGTACTGAATTGTAACTTACTTTCGCCTAATAATGCGATTTTGGCAAAGAGAGTATCTCCCGCAGGGAAGCTGCTACCATCAAATCTTTGCCCTCATTAGACTCCCCTCTGGAAGCGCTTTCACTGCAAGCTGCAGATTCCCTCCTAACAGCAAGCTTTAGGATAGGGTACTGAATTGTAACTTAACTGCGGCTAATAAGGCGATTTTGGCAAAGAGAGTATCTCCTGCAGGGAAGCTGCTATCATCAAATGTTTGCCCTCATTAGACTCCCCTCTGGAAGCGCTTTCACTGCAAGCTGCAGATTCCCTCCTAACAGCAAGCTTTAGGATAGGGTACTGAATTGTAACTTACTTTCGCCTAATAATGCGATTTTGGCAAAGAGAATATCTCCCGCAGGGAAGCTGCTACCATCAAATGTTTGCCCTCATTAGACTCCCCTCTGGAAGCGCTTTCACTGCAAGCTGCAGATTCCCTCCTAACAGCAAGCTTTAGGATAGGGTACTGAATTGTAACTTACTTTCGCCTAATAATGCGATTTTGGCAAAGAGAGTATCTCCCGCAGGGAAGCTGCTACCATCAAATCTTTGGCCTCATTAGACTCCCCTCTGGAAGCGCTTTCACTGCAAGCTGCAGATTCCCTCCTAACAGCAAGCTTTAGGATAGGGTACTGAATTGTAACTTACTTTCGCCTAATAATGCGATTTTGGCAAAGAGAGTATCTCCCGCAGGGAAGCTGCTACCATCAAATCTTTGGCCTCATTAGACTCCCCTCTGGAAGCGCTTTCACTGCAAGCTGCAGATTCCCTCCTAACAGCAAGCTTTAGGATAGGGTACTGAATTGTAACTTACTTTCGCCTAATAACGCGATTTTGGCAAAGAGAGTATCTCCCGCAGGGAAGCTGCTACCATCAAATGTTTGCCCTCATTAGACTACCCTGTGGAAGCGCTTTCACTGCAAGCTGCAGATTCCCTCCTAACAGCAAGCTTTAGGATAGGGTACTGAATTGTAACTTACTTTCGCCTAATAATGCGATTTTGGCAAAGAGAGTATCTCCCGCAGGGAAGCTGCTACCATCAAATGTTTGCCCTCATTAGACTCCCCTCTGGAAGCGCTTTCACTGCAAGCTACAGATTCCCTCCTAACAGCAAGCTTTAGGATAGGGTACTGAATTGTAACTTAACTGCTGCTAATAAGGCGATTTTGGCAAAGAGACTTTCTCCCGCAGGGAAGCTGCTACCATCAAATGTTTGCCCTCATTAGACTCCCCTCTGGAAGCGCTTTCACTGCAAGCTGCAGATTCCCTCCTAACAGCAAGCTTTAGGATAGGGTACTGAATTGTAACTTACTTTCGCCTAATAATGCGATTTTGGCAAAGAGAGTATCTCCCGCAGGGAAGCTGCTACCATCAAATGTTTGCCCTCATTAGACTCCCCTCTGGAAGCGCTTTCACTGCAAGCTGCAGATTCCCTCCTAACAGCAAGCTTTAGGATAGGGTACTGAATTGTAACTTAACTGCTGCTAATAAGGCGATTTTGGCAAAGAGAGTATCTCCCGCAGGGAAGCTGCTACCATCAAATCTTTGCCCTCATTAGACTCCCCTCTGGAAGCGCTTTCACTGCAAGCTGCAGATTCCCTCCTAACAGCAAGCTTTAGGATAGGGTACTGAATTGTAACTTACTTTCGCCTAATAATGCGATTTTGGCAAAGAGAGTATCTCCCGCAGGGAAGCTGCTACCATCAAATGTTTGCCCTCGTTATACTCCCCTCTGGAAGCGCTTTCACTGCAAGCTGCAGATTCCCTCCTAACAGCAAGCTTTAGGATAGGGTACTGAATTGTAACTTAACTGCGGCTAATAATGCGATTTTGGCAAAGAGAGTATCTCCCGCAGGGAAGTTACTACCATCAAATGTTTGCCCTCATTAGACTCCGCTCTGGAAGCGCTTTCACTGCAAGCTGCAGATTCCCTCCTAACAGCAAGCTTTAGGATAGGGTACTGAATTGAACCTTACTTTCGATTAATAATGCGATTTTGGCAAAGAGACTATCTCCCGCAGGGAAGCTGCTACCATCAGATGTTTGCCCTCGTTAGACTCCCCTCTGGAAGCGCTTTCACTGCAAGCTGCAGATTCCCTCCTAACAGCAATCTATAGGATAGTGTACTGAATTGTAACTTACTTTCGCCTAATAATGCGATTTTGGCATAGAGACTATAACTCGCAGGGAAGCTGCTGCCACCAAATGTTTGCCCTCATTAGACTCCCCTCTGGAAGCGCTTTCACTGCAAGCTGCAGATTCCCTCCTAACAGCAAGTTTTAGGATAGGGTACTGAATTGTAACTTACTTTCGCCTAATAATGCGATTTTGGCAAAGAGAGTATCTCCCGCAGGGAAGCTGCTACCATCAAATGTTTGCCCTCATTAGACTCCCCTCTGGAAGCGCTTTCACTGCAAGCTGCAGATTTCTTCCTAACAGCAAGCTTTAGGATAGGGTACTGAATTGTAACTTACTTTTGCCTAATAATGCGATTTTGGCAAAGAGAGTATCTCCCGCAGGGAAGCTGCTACCATGAAATATTTGCCCTCGTTAGACTCCCCTCTGGAAGCGCTTTCACTGCAAGCTGCAGATTCCCTCCTAACAGCAAGCTTTAGGATAGGGTACTGAATAGTAACTTAACTGCGGCTAATAAGGAGAATATGGCAAAGAGAATATCTCCCGCAGGGAAGCTGCTACCATCAAATGTTTGCCCTCATTAGACTCCCCTCTGGAAGCGCTTTCACTGCAAGCTGCAGATTCCCTCCTAACAGCAAGCTTTAGGATAGGGTACTGAATTGTAACTTACTTTCGCCTAATAATGCGATTTTGGAAAAGAGAGTATCTCCCGCAGGGAAGCTGCTACCATCAAATGTTTGCCCTCATTTGACTCCCCTCTGGATGCGCTTTCACTGCAAGCTGCAGATTCCCTCCTAACAGCAAGCTTTAGGATAGGGTACTGAATTGTAACTTACTTTCGCCTAATAATACGATTTTGGCAAAGAGACTATCTCCCGCAGGGAAGCTGCTACCATCAAATGTTTGCCCTCATTAGACTCCCCTCTGGAAGCGCTTTCACTGCAAGCTGCAGATTCCCTCCTAACAGCAAGCTTTAGGATAGGGTACTGAATAGTAACTTAACTGCGGCTAATAAGGAGAATATGGCAAAGAGAATATCTCCCGCAGGGAAGCTGCTACCATCAAATGTTTGCCCTCATTAGACTCCCCTCTGGAAGCGCTTTCACTGCAAGCTGCAGATTCCCTCCTAACAGCAAGCTTTAGGATAGGGTACTTAACTGAAACTTAACTGCGGCTACTAAGCCGATTTTGGCAAAGAGACTATCTCCTGCAGGGAAGCTGCTACCATCAAATGTTTGCCCTCATTAGACTCCCCTCTGGAAGCGCTTTCACTGCAAGCTGCAGATTCCCTCCTAACAGCAAGCTTTAGGATAGGGTACTGAATTGTAACTTAACTGCGGCGAATAAGGCGATTTTGGCAAAGAGAGTATCTCCCGCAGGGAAGCTGCTACCATCAAATGTTTGCCCTCGTTAGACTCCCCTCTGGAAGCGCTTTCACTGCAAGCTGCAGCTTCCCTCCTAACAGCAAGCTTTAGGATAGGGTACTGAATTGTATCTTACTTTCGCCTAATACTGCGATTTTGGCAAAGAGAATATCTCCCGCAGGGAAGCTGCTACCATCAAATGTTTGCCCTCATTAGACTCCCCTCTGGAAGCGCTTTCACTGCAAGCTGCAGATTCCCTCCTAACAGCAAGCTTTAGGATAGGGTACTGAATTGTAACTTACTTTCGCCTAATAATGCGATTTTGGCAAAGAGAGTATCTCCCGCAGGGAAGCTGCTACCATCAAATCTTTGCCCTCATTAGACTCCCCTCTGGAAGCGCTTTCACTGCAAGCTGCAGATTCCCTCCTAACAGCAAGCTTTAGGATAGGGTACTGAATTGTAACTTAACTGCGGCTAATAAGGCGATTTTGGCAAAGAGAGTATCTCCTGCAGGGAAGCTGCTATCATCAAATGTTTGCCCTCATTAGACTCCCCTCTGGAAGCGCTTTCACTGCAAGCTGCAGATTCCCTCCTAACAGCAAGCTTTAGGATAGGGTACTGAATTGTAACTTACTTTCGCCTAATAATGCGATTTTGGCAAAGAGAATATCTCCCGCAGGGAAGCTGCTACCATCAAATGTTTGCCCTCATTAGACTCCCCTCTGGAAGCGCTTTCACTGCAAGCTGCAGATTCCCTCCTAACAGCAAGCTTTAGGATAGGGTACTGAATTGTAACTTACTTTCGCCTAATAATGCGATTTTGGCAAAGAGAGTATCTCCCGCAGGGAAGCTGCTACCATCAAATCTTTGGCCTCATTAGACTCCCCTCTGGAAGCGCTTTCACTGCAAGCTGCAGATTCCCTCCTAACAGCAAGCTTTAGGATAGGGTACTGAATTGTAACTTACTTTCGCCTAATAATGCGATTTTGGCAAAGAGAGTATCTCCCGCAGGGAAGCTGCTACCATCAAATCTTTGGCCTCATTAGACTCCCCTCTGGAAGCGCTTTCACTGCAAGCTGCAGATTCCCTCCTAACAGCAAGCTTTAGGATAGGGTACTGAATTGTAACTTACTTTCGCCTAATAACGCGATTTTGGCAAAGAGAGTATCTCCCGCAGGGAAGCTGCTACCATCAAATGTTTGCCCTCATTAGACTACCCTGTGGAAGCGCTTTCACTGCAAGCTGCAGATTCCCTCCTAACAGCAAGCTTTAGGATAGGGTACTGAATTGTAACTTACTTTCGCCTAATAATGCGATTTTGGCAAAGAGAGTATCTCCCGCAGGGAAGCTGCTACCATCAAATCTTTGGCCTCATTAGACTCCCCTCTGGAAGCGCTTTCACTGCAAGCTGCAGATTCCCTCCTAACAGCAAGCTTTAGGATAGGGTACTGAATTGTAACTTACTTTCGCCTAATAACGCGATTTTGGCAAAGAGAGTATCTCCCGCAGGGAAGCTGCTACCATCAAATGTTTGCCCTCATTAGACTACCCTGTGGAAGCGCTTTCACTGCAAGCTGCAGATTCCCTCCTAACAGCAAGCTTTAGGATAGGGTACTGAATTGTAACTTACTTTCGCCTAATAATGCGATTTTGGCAAAGAGAGTATCTCCCGCAGGGAAGCTGCTACCATCAAATGTTTGCCCTCATTAGACTCCCCTCTGGAAGCGCTTTCACTGCAAGCTGCAGATTCCCTCCTAACAGCAAGCTTTAGGATAGGGTACTGAATTGTAACTTAACTGCGGCTAATAAGGCGATTTTGGCAAAGAGAGTATCTCCCGCAGGGAAGCTGCTACCATCAAATCTTTGCCCTCATTAGACTCCCCTCTGGAAGCGCTTTCACTGCAAGCTGCAGATTCCCTCCTAACAGCAAGCTTTAGGATAGGGTACTGAATTGTAACTTACTTTCGCCTAATAATTCGATTTTGGCAAAGAGAGTATCTCCCGCAGGGAAGCTGCTACCATCAAATGTTTGCCCTCGTTATACTCCCCTCTGGAAGCGCTTTCACTGCAAGCTGCAGATTCCCTCCTAACAGCAAGCTTTAGGATAGGGTACTGAATTGTAACTTAACTGCGGCTAATAATGCGATTTTGGCAAAGAGAGTATCTCCCGCAGGGAAGTTACTACCATCAAATGTTTGCCCTCATTAGACTCCGCTCTGGAAGCGCTTTCACTGCAAGCTGCAGATTCCCTCCTAACAGCAAGCTTTAGGATAGGGTACTGAATTGAACCTTACTTTCGATTAATAATGCGATTTTGGCAAAGAGACTATCTCCCGCAGGGAAGCTGCTACCATCAGATGTTTGCCCTCGTTAGACTCCCCTCTGGAAGCGCTTTCACTGCAAGCTGCAGATTCCCTCCTAACAGCAAGCTTTAGGATAGGGTACTGAATTGTAACTTACTTTCGCCTAATAATGCGATTTTGGCAAAGAGAGTATCTCCCGCAGGGAAGCTGCTACCATCAAATGTTTGCCCTCATTAGACTCCCCTCTGGAAGCGCTTTCACTGCAAGCTGCAGATTTCTTCCTAACAGCAAGCTTTAGGATAGGGTACTGAATTGTAACTTACTTTAGCCTAATAATGCGATTTTGGCAAAGAGAGTATCTCCCGCAGGGAAGCTGCTACCATGAAATATTTGCCCTCGTTAGACTCCCCTCTGGAAGCGCTTTCACTGCAAGCTGCAGATTCCCTCCTAACAGCAAGCTTTAGGATAGGGTACTGAATTGTAACTTACTTTCGCCTAATAATGCGATTTTGGCAAAGAGAGTATCTCCCGCAGGGAAGCTGCTACCATCAAATATTTGCCCTCGTTATACTCCTCTCTGGAAGCGCTTTCACTGCAAGCTGCAGATTCCCTCCTAACAGCAAGCTTTAGGATAGGGTACTGAATTGTAACTTACTTTCGCCTAATAATGCGATTTTGGCAAAGAGAGTATCTCCCGCAGGGAAGCTGCTACCATCAAATCTTTGCCCTCGTTAGACTCCCCTCTGGAAGCGCTTTCACTGCAAGCTGCAGATTTCTTCCTAACAGCAAGCTTTAGGATAGGGTACTGAATTGTAACTTACTTTCGCCTAATAATGCGATTTTGGCAAAGAGACTATCTCCTGCAGGGAAGCTGCTACCATCAAATATTTGCCCTCCTTAGACTCCCCTCTGGAAGCGCTTTCACTGCAAGCTGCAGATTCCCTCCTAACAGCAAGCTTTAGGATAGGGTACTGAATTGTAACTTAACTGCGGCTAATAAGGCGATTTTGGCAAAGAGAGCATCTCCAGCAGGGAAGCTGCTACCATCAAATATTTGCCCTCATTAGACTCCCCTCTGGAAGCGCTTTCACTGCAAGCTGCAGATTCCCTCCTAACAGCAAGCTTTAGGATAGGGTACTGAATTGTAACTTAACTGCGGCTAATAAGGCGATTTTGGCAAAGAGAGTATCTCCCGCAGGGAAGCTGCTACCATCAAATGTTTGCCCTCGTTAGACTCCCCTCTGGAAGCGCTTTCACTGCAAGGTGCAGATTCCCTCCTAACAGCAAGCTTTAGGATAGGGTACTGAATTGTAACTTACTTTCGCCTAATAATGCGATTTTGCCAAAGAGAGTATCTCCCGCAGGGAAGCTGCTACCATCAAATGTTTGCCCTCATTAGACTCCCCTCTGGAAGCGCTTTCACTGCAAGCTGCAGATTCCCTCCTAACAGCAAGCTTTAGGATAGGGTACTGAATTGTATCTTACTTTCGCCTAATAATGCGATTTTGGCAAAGAGAGTATCTCCCGCAGGGAAGCTGCTACCATCAAATGTTTGCCCTCATTAGACTCCCCTCTGGAAGCGCTTTCACTGCAAGCTGCAGATTCCCTCCTAACAGCAAGCTTTAGGATAGGGTACTGAATTGTAACTTACTTTCGCCTAATAATGCGATTTTGGCAAAGAGAGTATCTCCCGCAGGGAAGCTGTTACCATCAAATGTTTGCCCTCATTAGATTCCCCTCTAGAAGCGCTTTCACTGCAAGCTGAAGATTCCCTCCTAACAGCAAGCTTTAGGATAGGGTACTGAATTGTAACTTAACTGCGGCTAATAAGGCGATTTCGGAAAAGGGAATATATCCTGCAGGGAAGCTGCTACCATCAAATATTTGCCCTCATTAGACTCCCCTCTGGAAGCGCTTTCACTGCAAGCTGCAGATTCCCTCCTAACAGCAAGCTGTAGGACAGTGTACTGAATTGTAAATTAACTGCGGCTAATAAAGCGATTTTGGCAAAGAGAATATCTCCCGCAGGGAAGCTGCTACCATCAAATATTTGCCCTCGTTAGACTCCCCTCTGGAAGCGCTTTCACTGCAAGCTGCAGATTCCCTCCTAACAGCAAGCTTTAGGATAGGGTACTGAATTGTAACTTACTTTCGCCTAATAATGCGATTTTGGCAAAGAGAGTATCTCCCGCAGGGAAGCTGCTACCATCAAATATTTGCCCTCATTAGACTCCCCTCTGGAAGCGCTTTCACTGCAAGCTGCAGATTCCCTCCTAACAGCAAGCTTTAGGATAGGGTACTGAATTGTATCTTACTTTCGCCTAATAATGCGATTTTGGCAAAGAGAATATCTCCCGCAGGGAAGCTGCTACCATCAAATGTTTGCCCTCATTAGACTCCCCTCTGGAAGCGCTTTCACTGCAAGCTGCAGATTCCCTCCTAACAGCAATCTTTAGGATAGGGTACTGAATTGTAACTTAACTGCAGCTAATAAGGCGATTTTGGCAAAGAGAGTATCTCCCGCAGGGAAGCTGCTACCATCAGATGTTTGCCCTCATTAGACGCCCCTCTGGAAGCGCTTTCACTGCAAGCTGCAGATTCCCTCCTAAGAGCAAGCTTTAGGATAGGGTACTGAATTGTAACTTACTTTCGCCTAATAATGCGATTTTGGCAAAGAGAGTATCTCCCGCAGGGAAGCTGCTACCATCAAATATTTGCCCTCATTAGACTCCCCTCTGGAAGCGCTTTCACTGCAAGCTGCAGATTCCCTCCTAACAGCAAGCTTTAGGATAGGGTATTGAATTGTATCTTAACTGCGGCTAATAAGGCGATTTTGGCAAAGAGAATGTATCTCCCGCAGGGAAGCTGCTACCATCAAATCTTTGCCCTCATTAGACTCCCCTCTGGAAGCGCTTTCACTGCAAGCTGCAGATTCCCTCCTAACAGCAAGCTTTAGGATAGGGTACTGAATTGTAACTTACTTTCGCCTAGTAATGCGATTTTGGCAAAGAGACTATCTCCCGCAGGGAAGCTGCTACCATGAAATGTTTGCCCTCGTTAGACTCCCCTCTGGAAGCGCTTTCACTGCAAGCTGCAGATTCCCTCCTAACAGCAAGCTTTAGGATAGGGTACTGAATTGTAACTTACTTTCGCCTAATAATGCGATTTTGACAAAGAGAGTATCTCCCGCAGGGAAGCTTCTACCATCAAATGTTTGCCCTCGTTAGACTCCCCTCTGGAAGCGCTTTCACTGCAAGCTGCAGATTCCTTCCTAACAGCAAGCTTTAGGATAGGGTACTGAATTGTAACTTACTTTCGCCTAATAATGCGATTTTGGCAAAGAGAGTATCTCCCGCAGGGAAGCTGCTACCATCAAATATTTGCCCTCGTTAGACTCCCCTCTGGAAGCGCTTTCACTGCAAGCTGCAGATTCCCTCCTAACAGCAAGCTTTAGGATAGGGTATTGAATTGTAACTTACTTTCGCCTAATAATGCGATTTTGGAAAAGAGAGTATCTCCCGCAGGGAAGTTACTACCATCAAATGTTTGCCCTCATTTGACTCCCCTCTGGATGCGCTTTAACTGCAAGCTGCAGATTCCCTCCTAACAGCAAGCTTTAGGATAGGGTACTGAATTGTAACTTACTTTCGCCTAATAATGTGACTTTGGCAAAGAGAATATCTCCCGCAGGGAAGCTGCTACCATCAAATGTTTGCCCTCATTAGACTCCCCTCTGGAAGCGCTTTCACTGCAAGTGGCAGATTCCCACCTAAAAGCAAGCTGTAGGACAGTGTACTGAATTGTATCTTAACTGCGTCTAATAAGGCGATATTGGCAAAGAGAGTATCTCCCGCAGGGAAGCTGCTACCATCAAATGTTTGCCCTCATTAGACTCCCCTCTGGAAGCGCTTGCACTGCAAGCTGCAGATTCCCTCCTAACAGCAAGTTTAGGATAGGGTATTGAATTGTAACTTAACTGCGGCTAATAAGGCGATTTTGGCAAAGAGAATGTATCCCGCAGGGAAGCTGCTACCATCAAATATTTGCCCTCATTAGACTCCCCTCTGGAAGCGCTTTCACTGCAAGCTGCAGATTCCCTCCTAACAGCAAGCTTTAGGATAGTGTACTGAATTGTAACTTAAATGCGGCTAATAAGGAAATTTTGACAAGAGAATATCTCCCGCAGGGAAGCTGCTACCATCAAATGTTTGCCCTCATTAGACTCCCCTCTGGAAGCGCTTTCACTGCAAGCTGCAGATTCCCTCCTAACAGCAAGCTTTAGGATAGGGTACTGAATTGTAACTTACTTTCGCCTAGTAATGCGATTTTGGCAAAGAGAGTATCTCCTGCAGGGAAGCTGCTACCATCAAATGTTTGCCCTCGTTAGACTCCCCTCTGGAAGCGCTTTCACTGCAAGCTGCAGATTCCCTCCTAACAGCAAGCTTTAGGATAGGGTACTGAATTGTAACTTACTTTCGCCTAATAATGCGATTTTGGCAAAGAGACTATCTCCCGCAGGGAAGCTGCTACCATCAAATGTTTGCCCTCATTAGACTCCCCTCTGGAAGCGCTTTCACTGCAAGCTGCCGATTCCCTCCTAACAGCAAGCTTTAGGATAGGGTACTGAATTGTAGCTTACTTTCGCCTAATAATGCGATTTTGGCAAGGAGAGTATCTCCCGCAGGGAAGCTGCTACCATCAAATGTTTGCCCTCATTAGACTCCCCTCTGGAAGCGCTTTCACTGCAAGCTGCAGATTCCCTCCTAACAGCAAGCTTTAGGATAGTGTACTGAATTGTAACTTACTTTCGCCTAATAATGCGATTTTAGCAAAGAGAGTATCTCCCGCAGGGAAGCTGCTACCATCAAATATTTGCCCTCATTTGACTCCCCTCTGGAAGCGCTTTCACTGCAAGCTGCAGATTCCCTCCTAACAGCAAGCTTTAGGATGGGGTACTGAATTGTAACTTACTTTCGCCTAATAATGCGATTGTGGCAAAGAGAGTATCTCCCGCAGGGAAGCTGCTACCATCAAATATTTGCCCTCGTTAGACTCCCCTCTGGAAGCGCTTTCACTGCAAGCTGCAGATTCCCTCCTAACAGCAAGCTTTAGGATAGGGTACTGAATTGTAACTTAACTGCGGCTAATAAGGCGATTTTGGCAAAGAGAGTATCTCCCGCAGGGAAGCTGCTACCATCAAATGTTTGCCCTCATTAGACTCCCCTCTGGAAGCGCTTTCACTGCAAGCTGCAGATTCCCTCCTAACAGCAAGCTTTAGGATAGGGTACTGAATTGTAACTTAACTGCGGCTAATAAGGCGATTTTGGCAAAGAGAGTATCTCCCGCAGGGAAGCTGCTACCATAAAATGTTTGCCCTCATTAGACTCCCCTCTGGAAGCGCTTTCACTGCAAGCTGCAGATTCCCTCCTAACAGCAAGCTTTAGGATAGGGTACTGAATTGTAACTTAACTGCGGCTAATAAGGCGATTTTGGCAAAGAGAGTATCTCCCGCAGGGAAGCTGCTACCATCAAATGTTTGCCCTCATTAGACTCCCCTCTGGAAGCGCTTTCACTGCAAGCTGCAGATTCCCTCCTAACAGCAAGCTTTAGGATAGGGTACTGAATTGTAACTTAACTGCGGCTAATAAGGCGATTTTGGCAAAGAGAGTATCTCCCGCAGGGAAGCTGCTACCATCAAATGTTTGCCCTCATTACACTCCCCTCTGGAAGCGCTTTCACTGCAAGCTGCAGATTCCCTCCTAACAGCAAGCTTTAGGATAGGGTACTGAATTGTAACTTACTTTCGCCTAATAATGCGATTTTGGCAAAGAGAGTATCTCCCGCAGGGAAGCTGCTACCATCAAATGTTTGCCCTCATTAGACTCCCCTCTGGAAGCGCTTTCACTGCAAGCTGCAGATTCCCTCCTAACAGCAAGCTTTAGGATAGGGTACTGAATTGTATCTTACTTTCGCCTAATAATGCGATTTTGGCAAAGAGAATATCTCCCGCAGGGAAGCTGCTACCATCAAATGTTTGCCCTCATTAGACTCCCCTCTGGAAGCGCTTTCACTGCAAGCTGCAGATTCCCTCCTAACAGCAATCTTTAGGATAGGGTACTGAATTGTAACTTAACTGCAGCTAATAAGGCGATTTTGGCAAAGAGAGTATCTCCCGCAGGGAAGCTGCTACCATCAGATGTTTGCCCTCATTAGACGCCCCTCTGGAAGCGCTTTCACTGCAAGCTGCAGATTCCCTCCTAAGAGCAAGCTTTAGGATAGGGTACTGAATTGTAACTTACTTTCGCCTAATAATGCGATTTTGGCAAAGAGAGTATCTCCCGCAGGGAAGCTGCTACCATCAAATATTTGCCCTCATTAGACTCCCCTCTGGAAGCGCTTTCACTGCAAGCTGCAGATTCCCTCCTAACAGCAAGCTTTAGGATAGGGTATTGAATTGTATCTTAACTGCGGCTAATAAGGCGATTTTGGCAAAGAGAATGTATCTCCCGCAGGGAAGCTGCTACCATCAAATCTTTGCCCTCATTAGACTCCCCTCTGGAAGCGCTTTCACTGCAAGCTGCAGATTCCCTCCTAACAGCAAGCTTTAGGATAGGGTACTGAATTGTAACTTACTTTCGCCTAGTAATGCGATTTTGGCAAAGAGACTATCTCCCGCAGGGAAGCTGCTACCATGAAATGTTTGCCCTCGTTAGACTCCCCTCTGGAAGCGCTTTCACTGCAAGCTGCAGATTCCCTCCTAACAGCAAGCTTTAGGATAGGGTACTGAATTGTAACTTACTTTCGCCTAATAATGCGATTTTGACAAAGAGAGTATCTCCCGCAGGGAAGCTTCTACCATCAAATGTTTGCCCTCGTTAGACTCCCCTCTGGAAGCGCTTTCACTGCAAGCTGCAGATTCCTTCCTAACAGCAAGCTTTAGGATAGGGTACTGAATTGTAACTTACTTTCGCCTAATAATGCGATTTTGGCAAAGAGAGTATCTCCCGCAGGGAAGCTGCTACCATCAAATATTTGCCCTCGTTAGACTCCCCTCTGGAAGCGCTTTCACTGCAAGCTGCAGATTCCCTCCTAACAGCAAGCTTTAGGATAGGGTATTGAATTGTAACTTACTTTCGCCTAATAATGCGATTTTGGAAAAGAGAGTATCTCCCGCAGGGAAGTTACTACCATCAAATGTTTGCCCTCATTTGACTCCCCTCTGGATGCGCTTTAACTGCAAGCTGCAGATTCCCTCCTAACAGCAAGCTTTAGGATAGGGTACTGAATTGTAACTTACTTTCGCCTAATAATGTGACTTTGGCAAAGAGAATATCTCCCGCAGGGAAGCTGCTACCATCAAATGTTTGCCCTCATTAGACTCCCCTCTGGAAGCGCTTTCACTGCAAGTGGCAGATTCCCACCTAAAAGCAAGCTGTAGGACAGTGTACTGAATTGTATCTTAACTGCGTCTAATAAGGCGATATTGGCAAAGAGAGTATCTCCCGCAGGGAAGCTGCTACCATCAAATGTTTGCCCTCATTAGACTCCCCTCTGGAAGCGCTTGCACTGCAAGCTGCAGATTCCCTCCTAACAGCAAGTTTAGGATAGGGTATTGAATTGTAACTTAACTGCGGCTAATAAGGCGATTTTGGCAAAGAGAATGTATCCCGCAGGGAAGCTGCTACCATCAAATATTTGCCCTCATTAGACTCCCCTCTGGAAGCGCTTTCACTGCAAGCTGCAGATTCCCTCCTAACAGCAAGCTTTAGGATAGTGTACTGAATTGTAACTTAAATGCGGCTAATAAGGAAATTTTGACAAGAGAATATCTCCCGCAGGGAAGCTGCTACCATCAAATGTTTGCCCTCATTAGACTCCCCTCTGGAAGCGCTTTCACTGCAAGCTGCAGATTCCCTCCTAACAGCAAGCTTTAGGATAGGGTACTGAATTGTAACTTACTTTCGCCTAGTAATGCGATTTTGGCAAAGAGAGTATCTCCTGCAGGGAAGCTGCTACCATCAAATGTTTGCCCTCGTTAGACTCCCCTCTGGAAGCGCTTTCACTGCAAGCTGCAGATTCCCTCCTAACAGCAAGCTTTAGGATAGGGTACTGAATTGTAACTTACTTTCGCCTAATAATGCGATTTTGGCAAAGAGACTATCTCCCGCAGGGAAGCTGCTACCATCAAATGTTTGCCCTCATTAGACTCCCCTCTGGAAGCGCTTTCACTGCAAGCTGCAGATTCCCTCCTAACAGCAAGCTTTAGGATAGTGTACTGAATTGTAACTTACTTTCGCCTAATAATGCGATTTTAGCAAAGAGAGTATCTCCCGCAGGGAAGCTGCTACCATCAAATATTTGCCCTCATTTGACTCCCCTCTGGAAGCGCTTTCACTGCAAGCTGCAGATTCCCTCCTAACAGCAAACTTTAGGATGGGGTACTGAATTGTAACTTACTTTCGCCTAATAATGCGATTGTGGCAAAGAGAGTATCTCCCGCAGGGAAGCTGCTACCATCAAATATTTGCCCTCGTTAGACTCCCCTCTGGAAGCGCTTTCACTGCAAGCTGCAGATTCCCTCCTAACAGCAAGCTTTAGGATAGGGTACTGAATTGTAACTTAACTGCGGCTAATAAGGCGATTTTGGCAAAGAGAGTATCTCCCGCAGGGAAGCTGCTACCATCAAATGTTTGCCCTCATTAGACTCCCCTCTGGAAGCGCTTTCACTGCAAGCTGCAGATTCCCTCCTAACAGCAAGCTTTAGGATAGGGTACTGAATTGTAACTTAACTGCGGCTAATAAGGCGATTTTGGCAAAGAGAGTATCTCCCGCAGGGAAGCTGCTACCATAAAATGTTTGCCCTCATTAGACTCCCCTCTGGAAGCGCTTTCACTGCAAGCTGCAGATTCCCTCCTAACAGCAAGCTTTAGGATAGGGTACTGAATTGTAACTTAACTGCGGCTAATAAGGCGATTTTGGCAAAGAGAGTATCTCCCGCAGGGAAGCTGCTACCATCAAATGTTTGCCCTCATTAGACTCCCCTCTGGAAGCGCTTTCACTGCAAGCTGCAGATTCCCTCCTAACAGCAAGCTTTAGGATAGGGTACTGAATTGTAACTTAACTGCGGCTAATAAGGCGATTTTGGCAAAGAGAGTATCTCCCGCAGGGAAGCTGCTACCATCAAATGTTTGCCCTCATTACACTCCCCTCTGGAAGCGCTTTCACTGCAAGCTGCAGATTCCCTCCTAACAGCAAGCTTTAGGATAGGGTACTGAATTGTAACTTACTTTCGCCTAATAATGCGATTTTGGCAAAGAGACTATCTCCCGCAGGGAAGCTGCTACCATCAAATGTTTGCCCTCATTAGACTCCCCTCTGGAAGCGCTTTCACTGCAAGCTGCAGATTCCCTCCTAACAGCAAGCTTTAGGATAGTGTACTGAATTGTAACTTACTTTCGCCTAATAATGCGATTTTGGCAAAGAGAGTATCTCCCGCAGGGAAGCTGCTACCATCAAATGTTTGCCCTCATTAGACTCCCCTCTGGAAGCGCTTTCACTGCAAGCTGCAGATTCCCTCCTAACAGCAAGCTTTAGGATAGGGTACTGAATTGTATCTTAACTGCGGCTAATAAGGCGATTTTGGCAAAGAGAGTATCTCCCGCAGGGAAGCTGCTACCATCAAATGTTTGCCCTCATTAGACTCCCCTCTGGAAGCGCTTTCACTGCAAGCTGCAGATTCCCTCCTAACAGCAAGCTTTAGGATAGGGTACTGAATTGTAACTTACTTTCGCCTAATAATGCGATTTTGGCAAAGAGACCATCTCCCGCAGGGAAGCTGCTACCATCAAATGTTTGCCCTCGTTAGACTCCCCTCTGGAAGCGCTTTCACTGCAAGCTGCAGATTCCCTCCTAACAGCAAGCTTTAGGATAGGGTACTGAATTGTAACTTAACTGCGGCTAATAAGGCGATTTTGGCAAAGAGAGTATCTCCCGCAGGGAAGCTGCTACCATAAAATGTTTGCCCTCGATAGACTCCCCTCTGGAAGCGCTTTCACTGCAAGCTGCAGATTCCCTCCTAACAGCAAGCTTTAGGATAGGGTACTGAATTGTAACTTACTTTCGCCTAATAATGCGATTTTGGCAAAGAGAGTATCTCCCGCAGGGAAGCTGCTACCATCAAATGTTTGCCCTCATTAGACTCCCCTCTGGAAGCGCTTTCACTGCAAGCTGCAGATTCCCTCCTAACAGCAAGCTTTAGGATAGGGTACTGAATTGTAAGTTAACTGCGGCTCATAAGGCAATTTTGGCAAAGAGAGTATCTCCCGCAGGGAAGCTGCTACCATCAAATGTTTGCCCTCATTAGACTCCCCTCTGGAAGCGCTTTCACTGCAAGCTGCAGATTCCCTCCTAACAGCAAGCTTTAGGATAGGGTACTGAATTGTATCTTAACTGCGGCTAATAAGGCGATTTTGGCAAAGAGAGTATCTCCCGCAGGGAAGCTGCTACCATCAAATGTTTGCCCTCATTAGACTCCCCTCTGGAAGCGCTTTCACTGCAAGCTGCAGATTCCCTCCTAACAGCAAGCTTTAGGATAGGGTACTGAATTGTAACTTACTTTCGCCTAATAATGCGATTTTGGCAAAGAGACCATCTCCCGCAGGGAAGCTGCTACCATCAAATGTTTGCCCTCATTAGACTCCCCTCTGGAAGCGCTTTCACTGCAAGCTGCAGATTCCCTCCTAACAGCAAGCTTTAGGATAGGGTACTGAATTGTAACTTAACTGCGGCTAATAAGGAGATTTTGGCAAAGAGAATATCTCCCGCAGGGAAGCTGCTACCATAAAATGTTTGCCCTCATTAGACTCCCCTCTGGAAGCGCTTTCACTGCAAGCTGCAGATTCCCTCCTAACAGCAAGCTTTAGGATAGGGTACTGAATTGTAACTTACTTTCGCCTAATAATGCGATTTTGGCAAAGAGAATATCTCCCGCAGGGAAGCTGCTACCATCAAATGTTTGCCCTCATTAGACTCCCCTCTGGAAGCGCTTTCACTGCAAGCTGCAGATTCCCTCCTAACAGCAAGCTTTAGGATAGAGTACTGAATTGTAACTCAACTGAGGCTAATAAGGCGATTTTGGCAAAGAGAGTATCTCCCGCAGGGAAGCTGCTACCATCAAATGTTTGCCCTCATTAGACTCCCCTCTGGAAGCGCTTTCACTGCAAGCTGCAGATTCCCTCCTAACAGCAAGCTTTAGGATAGGGTACTGAATTGTAACTTACTTTCGCCTAATAATGCGATTTTGGTAAAGAGAGTATCTCCCGCAGGGAAGCTGCTACCATCAAATGTTTGCCCTCATTAGACTCCCCTCTGGAAGCGCTTTCACTGCAAGCTGCAGATTCCTTCCTAACAGCAAGCTTTAGGATAGGGTACTGAATTGTAACTTATCTGCGGCTAATAATGCGATTATGGCAAAGAGAATATCTCCCGCAGGGAAGCTGCTACCATCAAATATTTGCCCTCATTAGACTCCCCTCTGGAAGCGCTTTCACTGCAAGCTGCAGATTCCCTCCTAACAGCAAGCTTTAGGATAGGGTACTGAATTGTAACTTACTTTCGCCTAATAATGCGATTTTGGCAAAGAGACTATCTTCCGCAGGGAAGCTGCTACCATCAAATGTTTGCCCTCATTAGACTCCCCTCTGGAAGCGCTTTCACTGCAAGCTGCAGATTCCCTCCTAACAGCAAGCTTTAGGATAGGGTACTGAATTGTAAGTTAACTGCGGCTCATAAGGCGATTTTGGCAAAGAGAGTATCTCCCGCAGGGAACCTGCTACCATCAAATGTTTGCCCACATTAGACTCCCCTCTGGAAGCGCTTTCACTGCAAGCTGCAGATTCCCTCCTAACAGCAAGCTTTAGGATAGGGTACTGAATTGTAACTTACTTTCGCCTAATAATGCGATTTTGGCAAAGAGAGTATCTCCCACAGGGAAGCTGCTACCATCAAATGTTTGCCCTCATTAGACTCCCCTCTGGAAGCGCTTTCACTGCAAGCTGCAGATTCCCTCCTAACAGCAAGCTTTAGGATAGGGTACTGAATTGTATCTTACTTTCGCCTAATAATGCGATTTTGGCAAAGAGAGTATCTCCCGCAGGGAAGCTGCTACCATCAAATGTTTGCCCTCATTAGACTCCCCTCTGGAAGCGCTTTCACTGCAAGCTGCAGATTCCCTCCTAACAGCAAGCTTTAGGATAGGGTACTGAATTGTAACTTAACTGCGGCTAATAAGGCGATTTTGGCAAAGAGAGTATCTCCCGCAGGGAAGCTGCTACCATCAAATGTTTGCCCTCATTAGACTCCCCTCTGGAAGCGCTTTCACTGCAAGCTGCAGATTCCCTCCTAACAGCAAGCTTTAGGATAGTGTACTGAATTGTAACTTACTTTCGCCTAATAATGCGATTTTGGCAAAGAGACTATCTTCCGCAGGGAAGCTGCTACCATCAAATGTTTGCCCTCATTAGACTCCCCTCTGGAAGCGCTTTCACTGCAAGCGGCAGATTCCCACCTAACAGCAAGCTTTAGGATAGGGTACTGAATTGTATCTTAACTGCGTCTAATAATGCGATTTTGGCAAAGAGAATATCTCCCGCAGGGAACCTGCTACCATCAAATGTTTGCCCTCATTAGACTCCCCTCCGGAAGCGCTTTCACTGCAAGCTGCAGATTCCCTCCTAACAGCAAGCTTTAGGATAGGGTACTGAATTGTAACTTACTTTCGCCTAATAATGCGATTTTGGCAAAGAGACTATCTTCCGCAGGGAAGCTGCTACCATCAAATGTTTGCCCTCATTAGACTCCCCTCTGGAAGCGCTTTCACTGCAAGCTGCAGATTCCCTCCTAACAGCAAGCTTTAGGATAGGGTACTGAATTGTAATTTAACTGCGGATAATAAGGCGATTTTCGCAAAGAGAGTATCTCCCGCAGGGAAGCTGCTACCATCAAATGTTTGCCCTCATTAGACTCCCCTCTGGAAGCGCATTCACTTCAAGCTGCAGATTCCCTCCTAACAGCAAGCTTTAGGATAGGGTACTGAATTGTATCTTACTTTTGCCTAATAATGCGATTTTGGCAAAGAGAGTATCTCCCGCAGGGAAGCTGCTACCATCAAATGCTTGCCCTCATTAGACTCCCCTCTGGAAGCGCTTTCACTGCAAGCTGCAGATTCCCTCCTAACAGCAAGCTTTAGGATAGGGTACTGAATTGTAACTTAACTGCGGCTAATAGGGCGATTTTGGCAAAGAGAGTATCTCCCGCAGGGAAGCTGCTACCATCAAATGTTTGCCCTCGTTATACTCCCCTCTGGAAGTGCTTTCACTGCAAGTGGCAGATTCCCTCCTAACAGCAAGCTTTAGGATAGGGTACTGAATTGTAACTTACTTTCGCCTAATAATGCGATTTTGGCAAAGAGAATATCTCCCGCAGGGAACCTGCTACCATCTAATGTTTGCCCTCATTAGACTCCCCTCTGGAAGCGCTTTCACTGCAAGCTGCAGATTCCCTCCTAACAGCAAGCTTTAGGATAGGGTACTGAATTGTAACTTACATTCGCCTAATAATGCGATTATGGCAAAGAGAATATCTCCCGCAGGGAAGCTGCTACCATCAAATGTTTGCCCTCATTAGACTCCCCTCTGGAAGCGCTTTCACTGCAAGCTGCAGATTCCCTCCTAACAGCAAGCTTTAGGATAGGGTACTGAATTGTATCTTAACTGCGGCTAATAAGGCGATATTGGCAAAGAGACTATCTCCCGCAGGTAAGCTGCTACCATCAAATGTTTGCCCTCATTACACTCCCCTCTGGAAGCTCTTTAACTGCAAGCTGCAGATTCCCTCCTAACAGCAATCTTTAGGATAGGGTACTGAATTGTAACTTAACTGCGGCTAATAATGCGATTTTGGCAAAGAGAGTATCTCCCGCAGGGAAGCTGCTACCATCAAATGTTTGCCCTCATTAGACTCCCCTCTGGAAGCGCTTTCACTGCAAGCTGCAGATTCCCTCCTAACAGCAAGCTTTAGGATAGGGTACTGAATTGTAACTTACTTTCGCCTAATAATGCGATTTTGGCAAAGAGAGTATCTCCCGCAGGGAAGCTGCTACCATCAAATGTTTGCCCTCATTAGACTCCCCTCTGGAAGCGCTTTCACTGCAAGCTGCAGATTCCCTCCTAACAGCAAGTTTAGGATAGGGTATTGAATTGTAACTTAACTGCGGCTAATAAGGCGATTTTGGCAAAGAGAATGTATCCCGCAGGGAAGCTGCTACCATCAAATATTTGCCCTCATTAGACTCCCCTCTGGAAGCGCTTTCACTGCAAGCTGCAGATTCCCTCCTAACAGCAAGCTTTAGGATAGGGTACTGAATTGTAACTTAACTGCGGCTAATAAGGAAATTTTGACAAAGAGAATATCTCCCGCAGGGAAGCTGCTACCATCAAATGTTTGCCCTCATTAGACTCCCCTCTGGAAGCGCTTTCACTGCAAGCTGCAGATTCCCTCCTAACAGCAAGCTTTAGGATAGGGTACTGAATTGTAACTTACTTTCGCCTAATAATGCGATTTTGGCAAAGAGAATATCTCCCGCAGGGAAGCTGCTACCATCAAATGTTTGCCCTCATTAGACTCCCCTCTGGAAGCGCTTTCACTGCAAGCTGCAGATTCCCACCTAACAGCAAGCTTTAGCATAGGGTACTGAATTGTAACTTAACTTCGGGGAATAATGCGATTTTGGCAAAGAGAGTATATCCCGCAGGGAAGCTGCTACCATCAAATGTTTGCCCTCATTAGACTCCCCTCTGGAAGCGCTTTCACTGCAAGCTGCAGATTCCCTCCTAACAGCAAGCTTTAGGATAGGGTACTGAATTGTATCTTACATTTGACTAATAATGCGATTTTGGCAAAGAGAGTATCTCCCGCAGGGAAGCTGCTACCATCAAATGCTTGCCCTCATTAGACTCCCCTCTGGAAGCGCTTTCACTGCAAGCTGCAGATTCCCTCCTAACAGCAAGCTTTAGGATAGTGTACTGAATTGTAACTTAACTGCGGCTAATAAGGCGATTGTGGCAAAGAGAGTATCTCCCGCAGGGAAGCTGCTACCATCAAATGTTTGCCCTCGTTATACTCCCCTCTGGAATTGCTTTCACTGCAAGTGGCAGATTCCCTCCTAACAGCAAGCTTTAGGATAGGGTACTGAATTGTAACTTTCTTTCGCCTATTAATGCGTTTTTGGGAAAGAGAGTATCTCCCGCAGGGAAGCTGCTACCATCAAATGTTTGCCCTCATTAGACTCCCCTCTGGAAGCGCTTTCACTGCAAGCTGCAGATTCCCTCCTAACAGCAATCTTTAGGATAGGGTACTGAATTGTAACTTAACTGCAGCTAATAAGGCGATTTTGGCAAAGAGACTATCTCCCGCAGGTAAGCTGCTACCATCAAATGTTTGCCCTCATTAGACTCCCCTCTGGAAGCTCTTTCACTGCAAGCTGCAGATTCCCTCCTAACAGCAAGCTTTAGGATAGGGTACTGAATTGTAACTTAACTGCGGATAATAAGGCGATTTTGGCAAAGAGAGTATCTCCCGCAGGGAAGCTGCTACCATCAAATGTTTGCCCTCATTAGACTCCCCTCTGGAAGCGCTTTCACTGCAAGCTGCAGATTCCCTCCTAACAGCAAGCTTTAGGATAGGGTACTGAATTGTAACTTAACTGCGGCTAAGAAGGCGATTTTGGCAAAGAGAGTATCTCCCGCAGGGAAGCTGCTACCATCAAATGTTTGCCCTCGTTAGACTCCCCTCTGGAAGCGCTTTCACTGCAAGCTGCAGATTCCCTCCTAACAGCAAGCTTTAGGATAGGGTACTGAATTGTAACTTACTTTCGCCTAATAATGCGATTTTGGCAAAGAGAGTATCTCCCGCAGGGAAGCTGCTACCATCAAATGTTTGCCCTCATTAGACTCCCCTCTGGAAGCGCTTTCACTGCAAGCTGCAGATTCCCTCCTAACAGCAAGCTTTAGGATAGGGTACTGAATTGTAAGTTAACTGCGGCTCATTAGGCGATTTTGGCAAAGAGAGTATCTCCCGCAGGGAACCTGCTACCATCAAATGTTTGCCCTCATTAGACTCCCCTCTGGAAGCGCTTTCACTGCAAGCGGCAGATTCCCACCTAACAGCAAGCTTTAGGATAGCGTACTGAATTGTAACTTAACTGCGGCTAATAAGGCGATTTTGGCAAAGAGAATATCTCCCGCAGGGAAGCTGCTACCATCAAATGTTTGCCCTCATTAGACTCCCCTCTGGAAGCGCTTTCACTGCAAGCGGCAGATTCCCACCTAACAGCAAGCTGTAGGAAGGTGTACTGAATTGTAACTTAACTGCGGCTAATAATGCGATTTTGGCAAAGAGAGTATCTCCCGCAGGGAAGCTGCTACCATCAAATGTTTGCCCTCATTAGACTCCCCTCTGGAAGCGCTTTCACTGCAAGCTGCAGATTCCCTCCTAACAGCAAGCTTTAGGATAGGGTACTGAATTGTAACTTACTTTCGCCTAATAATGCGATTGTGGCAAAGAGAGTATCTCCTGCAGGGAAGCTGCTACCATCAAATGTTTGCCCTCATTAGACTCCCCTCTGGAAGCGCTTTCACTGCAAGCTGCAGATTCCCTCCTAACAGCAAGTTTAGGATAGGGTATTGAATTGTAACTTAACTGCGGCTAATAAGGCGATTTTGGCAAAGAGAATGTATCCCGCAGGGAAGCTGCTACCATCAAATATTTGCCCTCATTAGACTCCCCTCTGGAAGCGCTTTCACTGCAAGCTGCAGATTCCCTCCTAACAGCAAGCTTTAGGATAGGGTACTGAATTGTAACTTAACTGCGGCTAATAAGGAAATTTTGACAAAGAGAATATCTCCCGCAGGGAAGCTGCTACCATCAAATGTTTGCCCTCATTAGATTCCCCTCTAGAAGCGCTTTCACTGCAAGCTGCAGATTCCCTCCTAACAGCAAGCTTTAGGATAGGGTACTGAATTGTAACTTAACTGCGGATAAGAAGGCGATTTTGGAAAAGAGAGTATATCCTGCAGGGAAGCTGCTACCATCAAATGTTTGCCCTCATTAGACTCCCCTCTGGAAGCGCTTTCACTGCAAGCTGCAGATTCCCTCCTAACAGCAAGCTTTAGGATAGGGTACTGAATTGTAACTTACTTTCGCCTAATAATGCGATTTTGGCAAAGAGAGTATCTCCCGAAGGGAAGCTGCTACCATCAAATGTTTGCCCTCATTAGACTCCCCTCTGGAAGCGCTTTCACTGCAAGCTGCAGATTCCCACCTAACAGCAAGCTTTAGCATAGGGTACTGAATTGTAACTTAACTTCGCCTAATAATGCGATTTTGGCAAAGAGAGTATCTCCCGCAGGGAAGCTGCTACCATCAAATGTTTGCCCTCATTAGACTCCCCTCTGGAAGCGCTTTCACTGCAAGCTGCAGATTCCCTCCTAACAGCAAGCTTTAGGATAGGGTACTGAATTGTAACTTACTTTCGCCTAATAATGCGATTTTGGCAAAGAGAGTATCTCCCGCAGGGAAGCTGCTACCATCAAATATTTGCCCTCGTTAGACTCCCCTCTGGAAGCGCTTTCACTGCAAGCTGCAGATTCCCTCCTAACAGCAATCTTTAGGATAGGGTACTGAATTGTAACTTAACTGCAGCTAATAAGGCGATTTTGGCAAAGAGACTATCTCCCGCAGGTAAGCTGCTACCATCAAATGTTTGCCCTCATTACACTCCCCTCTGGAAGCTCTTTCACTGCAAGCTGCAGATTCCCTCCTAACAGCAAGCTTTAGGATAGGGTACTGAATTGTAACTTAACTGCGGATAATAAGGCGATTTTGGCAAAGAGAGTATCTCCCGCAGGGAAGCTGCTACCATCAAATGTTTGCCCTCATTAGACTCCCCTCTGGAAGCGCTTTCACTGCAAGCTGCAGATTCCCTCCTAACAGCAAGCTTTAGGATAGGGTACTGAATTGTAACTTAACTGCGGATAAAAAGGCGATTTTGGCAAAGAGAATGTATCCCGCAGGGAAGCTGCTACCATCAAATATTTGCCCTCATTAGACTCCCCTCTGGAAGCGCTTTCACTGCAAGCTGCAGATTCCCTCCTAACAGCAAGCTTTAGGATAGGGTACTGAATTGTAACTTAACTGCGGCTAATAAGGAAATTTTGACAAAGAGAATATCTCCCGCAGGGAAGCTGCTACCATCAAATGTTTGCCCTCATTAGATTCCCCTCTAGAAGCGCTTTCACTGCAAGCTGCAGATTCCCTCCTAACAGCAAGCTTTAGGATAGGGTACTGAATTGTAACTTAACTGCGGATAAGAAGGCGATTTTGGAAAAGAGAGTATATCCTGCAGGGAAGCTGCTACCATCAAATGTTTGCCCTCATTAGACTCCCCTCTGGAAGCGCTTTCACTGCAAGCTGCAGATTCCCTCCTAACAGCAAGCTTTAGGATAGGGTACTGAATTGTATCTTACATTTGCATAATAATGCAATTTTGGCAAAGAGAGTATCTCCCGCAGGGAAGCTGCTACCATCAAATGCTTGCCCTCATTAGACTCCCCTCTGGAAGCGCTTTCACTGCAAGCTGCAGATTCCCTCCTAACAGCAAGCTTTAGGATAGGGTACTGAATTGTAACTTAACTGCGGCTAATAAGGCGATTTTGGCAAAGAGAGTATCTCCCGCAGGGAAGCTGCTACCATCAAATGTTTGCCCTCGTTATACTCCCCTCTGGAAGTGCTTTCACTGCAAGTGGCAGATTCCCTCCTAACAGCAAGCTTTAGGATAGGGTACTGAATTGTAACTTTCTTTCGCCTATTAATGCGTTTTTGGGAAAGAGAGTATCTCCCGCAGGGAACCTGCTACCATCTAATGTTTGCCCTCATTAGACTCCCCTCTGGAAGCGCTTTCACTGCAAGCTGCAGATTCCTTCCTAACAGCAAGCTTTAGGATAGGGTACTGAATTGTAACTTAACTGCGGCTAATAATGCGATTATGGCAAAGAGAATATCTCCCGCAGGGAAGCTGCTACCATCAAATATTTGCCCTCATTAGACTCCCCTCTGGAAGCGCTTTCACTGCAAGCTGCAGATTCCCTCCTAACAGCAAGCTTTAGGATAGGGTACTGAATTGTAACTTAACTGCGTCTAATAATGCGATTTTGGCAAAGAGAGTATCTCCCGCAGGGAAGCTGCTACCATCAAATGTTTGCCCTCATTAGACTCCCCTCTGGAAGCGCTTTCACTGCAAGCTGCAGATTCCCTCCTAACAGCAAGCTTTAGGATAGGGTACTGAATTGTAACTTACTTTCGCCTAATAATGCGATTATGGCAAAGAGACCATCTCCCGCAGGGAAGCTGCTACCATCAAATCTTTGCCCTCGTTAGACTCCCCTCTGGAAGTGCTTTCACTGCAAGTGGCAGATTCCCTCCTAACAGCAAGCTTTAGGATAGGGTACTGAATTGTAACTTACTTTCGCCTAATAATGCGATTTTGGCAAAGAGAGTATCTCCCGCAGGGAAGCTGCTACCATCAAATCTTTGCCCTCATTACACTCCCCTCTGGAAGCTCTTTCACTGCAAGCTGCAGATTCCCTCCTAACAGCAAGCTTTAGGATAGGGTACTGAATTGTAACTTAACTGCGGATAATAAGGCGATTTTGGCAAAGAGAGTATCTCCCGCAGGGAAGCTGCTACCATCAAATGTTTGCCCTCATTAGACTCCCCTCTGGAAGCGCTTTCACTGCAAGCTGCAGATTCCCTCCTAACAGCAAGCTTTAGGATAGGGTACTGAATTGTAACTTAACTGCGGATAAAAAGGCGATTTTGGCAAAGAGAATATCTCCCGCAGGGAAGCTGCTACCATCAAATGTTTGCCCTCATTAGACTCCCCTCTGGAAGCGCTTTCACTGCAAGCAGCATATTCCCTCCTAACAGCAAGCTTTAGGATAGGGTACTGAATTGTAACTTACTTTTGCCTAATAATGTGATTTTGGCAAAGAGAGTATCTCCCGCAGGGAAGCTGCTACCATCAAATGTTTGCCCTCATTAGACTCCCCTCTGGAAGCGCTTTCACTGCAAGCTGCAGATTCCCTCCTAACAGCAAGCTTTAGGATAGGGTACTGAATTGTAACTTACTTTCGCCTAATAATGAGATTTTGGCAAAGAGAGTATCTCCCGCAGGGAAGCTGCTACCATCAAATGTTTGCCCTCATTAGACTCCCCTCTGGAAGCGCTTTCACTGCAAGCTGCAGATTCCCTCCTAACAGCAAGCTTTAGGATAGGGTACTGAATTGTAACTTAACTGCGGCTATTAAGGCGATTTTGGCAAAGAGAGTATCTCCCGCAGGGAAGCTGCTACCATCAAATGTTTGCCCTCATTAGACTCCCCTCTGGAAGCTCTTTCACTGCAAGCTGCAGATTCCCTCCTAACAGCAAGCTTTAGGATAGGGTACTGAATTGTAACTTACTTTCGCCTAATAATGCGATTTTGGCAAAGAGAGTATCTCCCGCAGGGAAGCTGCTACCATCAAATGTTTGCCCTCATTAGACTCCCCTCTGGAAGCGCTTTCACTGCAAGCTGCAGATTCCCTCCTAACAGCAAGCTTTAGGATAGGGTACTGAATTGTAAGTTAACTGCGGCTCATTAGGCGATTTTGGCAAAGAGAGTATCTCCCGCAGGGAACCTGCTACCATCAAATGTTTGCCCTCATTAGACTCCCCTCTGGAAGCGCTTTCACTGCAATCTGCAGATTCCCACCTAACAGCAAGCTTTAGGATAGGGTACTGAATTGTAACTTAACTGCGGCTAATAAGGCGATTTTGGCAAAGAGAATATCTCCCGCAGGGAAGCTGCTACCATCAAATGTTTGCCCTCATTAGACTCCCCTCTGGAAGCGCTTTCACTGCAAGCGGCAGATTCCCACATAACAGCAAGCTGTAGGAAGGTGTACTGAATTGTAACTTAACTGCGTTTAATGAGGCGATTTTGGCAAAGAGAATATCTCCCGCAGGGAATCTGCTACCATCAAATGTTTGCCCTCATTAGACTCCCCTCTGGAAGCGCTTTCACTGCAAGCTGCAGATTCCCTCCTAACAGCAAGCTTTAGGATAAGGTACTGAATTGTAACTTACTTTCGCCTAATAATGCGATTTTGGCAAAGAGAATATCTCCCGCAGGGAAGCTGCTACCATCAAATGTTTGCCCTCATTAGACTCCCCTCTGGAAGCGCTTTCACTGCAAGCTGCAGATTCCCTCCTAACAGCAAGCTTTAGGATAGGGTACTGAATTGTAACTTAACTGCGTATAATTATGAGATTTTGGCAAAGAGAGTATCTCCCGCAGGGAAGCTGCTACCATCAAATGTTTGCCCTCATTAGACTCCCCTCTGGAAGCGCTTTCACTGCAAGCTGCAGATTCCCTCCTAACAGCAAGCTTTAGGATAGGGTACTGAATTGTAACTTACTTTCGCCTAATAATGCGATTTTGATAAAGAGAGTATCTCCCGCAGGGAAGCTGCTACCATCAAATGTTTGCCCTCATTAGACTCCCCTCTGGAAGCGCTTTCACTGCAAGCTGCAGATTCCTTCCTAACAGCA
Source organism: Phaenicophaeus curvirostris (assembly GCF_032191515.1). NCBI lineage: Eukaryota > Metazoa > Chordata > Aves > Cuculiformes > Cuculidae > Phaenicophaeus > Phaenicophaeus curvirostris. Next base: position 36,267 of record NW_027206893.1, on the reverse strand, counting down.
AGCTTTAGGATAGGGTACTGAATTGTAACTTAACTGCGGCTAATAATGCGATTATGGCAAAGAGAATATCTCCCGCAGGGAAGCTGCTACCATCAAATATTTGCCCTCATTAGACTCCCCTCTGGAAGCGCTTTCACTGCAAGCTGCAGATTCCCTCCTAACAGCAAGCTTTAGGATAGGGTACTGAATTGTAACTTACTTTCGCCTAATAATGCGATTTTGGCAAAGAGACTATCTTCCGCAGGGAAGCTGCTACCATCAAATGTTTGCCCTCATTAGACTCCCCTCTGGAAGCGCTTTCACTGCAAGCTGCAGATTCCCTCCTAACAGCAAGCTTTAGGATAGGGTACTGAATTGTAACTTACTTTCGCTTAATAATGCGATTTTGGCAAAGAGAGTATCTCCCGCAGGGAAGCTGCTACCATCAAATGTTTGCCCTCATTAGACTCCCCTCTGGAAGCGCTTTCACTGCAAGCTGCAGATTCCCTCCTAACAGCAAGCTTTAGGATAGGGTACTGAATTGTAAGTTAACTGCGGCTCATAAGGCGATTATGGCAAAGAGAGTATCTCCCGCAGGGAACCTGCTACCATCAAATGTTGGCCCACATTAGACTCCCCTCTGGAAGCGCTTTCACTGCAAGCTGCAGATTCCCTCCTAACAGCAAGCTTTAGGATAGGGTACTGAATTGTATCTTACTTTCGCATAATAATGCGATTCTGGCAAAGAGAGTATCTCCCGCAGGGAAGCTGCTACCATCAAATCTTTGCCCTCATTAGACTCCCCTCTGGAAGCGCTTTCACTGCAAGCTGCAGATTCCCTCCTAACAGCAAGCTTTAGGATAGGGTACTGAATTGTAACTTAACTGCGTCTAATAATGCGATTTTTGCAAAGAGAGTATCTCCCGCAGGGAAGCTGCTACCATCAAATGTTTGCCCTCATTAGACTCCCCTCTGGAAGCGCTTTCACTGCAAGCTGCAGATTCCCTCCTAACAGCAAGCTTTAGGATAGGGTACTGAATTGTATCTTACATTTGCCTAATAATGCGATTTTGGCAAAGAGAGTATCTCCCGCAGGGAAGCTGCTACCATCAAATGCTTGCCCTCATTAGACTCCCCTCTGGAAGCGCTTTCACTGCAAGCTGCAGATTCCCTCCTAACAGCAAGCTTTAGGATAGGGTACTGAATTGTAACTTAACTGCGGCTAATAAGGCGATTTTTGCAAAGAGAGTATCTCCCGCAGGGAAGCTGCTACCATCAAATGTTTGCCCTCGTTATACTCCCCTCTGGAAGTGCTTTCACTGCAAGTGGCAGATTCCCTCCTAACAGCAAGCTTTAGGATAGGGTACTGAATTGTAACTTTCTTTCGCCTATTAATGCGTTTTTGGGAAAGAGAGTATCTCCCGCAGGGAACCTGCTACCATCTAATGTTTGCCCTCATTAGACTCCCCTCTGGAAGCGCTTTCACTGCAAGCTGCAGATTCCTTCCTAACAGCAAGCTTTAGGATAGGGTACTGAATTGTAACTTAACTGCGGCTAATAATGCGATTATGGCAAAGAGAATATCTCCCGCAGGGAAGCTGCTACCATCAAATATTTGCCCTCATTAGACTCCCCTCTGGAAGCGCTTTCACTGCAAGCTGCAGATTCCCTCCTAACAGCAAGCTTTAGGATAGGGTACTGAATTGTAACTTACTTTCGCCTAATAATGCGATTATGGCAAAGAGACCATCTCCCGCAGGGAAGCTGCTACCATCAAATGTTTGCCCTCGTTAGACTCCCCTCTGGAAGTGCTTTCACTGCAAGTGGCAGATTCCCTCCTAACAGCAAGCTTTAGGATAGGGTACTGAATTGTAACTTACTTTCGCCTAATAATGCGATTTTGGCAAAGAGAGTATCTCCCGCAGGGAAGCTGCTACCATCAAATATTTGCCCTCGTTAGACTCCCCTCTGGAAGCGCTTTCACTGCAAGCTGCAGATTCCCTCCTAACAGCAAGCTTTAGGATAGGGTACTGAATTGTAACTTAACTGCAGCTAATAAGGCGATTTTGGCAAAGAGACTATCTCCCGCAGGTAAGCTGCTACCATCAAATGTTTGCCCTCATTACACTCCCCTCTGGAAGCTCTTTCACTGCAAGCTGCAGATTCCCTCCTAACAGCAAGCTTTAGGATAGGGTACTGAATTGTAACTTAACTGCGGATAATAAGGCGATTTTGGCAAAGAGAGTATCTCCCGCAGGGAAGCTGCTACCATCAAATGTTTGCCCTCATTAGACTCCCCTCTGGAAGCGCTTTCACTGCAAGCTGCAGATTCCCTCCTAACAGCAAGCTTTAGGATAGGGTACTGAATTGTAACTTAACTGCGGATAAAAAGGCGATTTTGGCAAAGAGAGTATCTCCCGCAAGGAAGCTGCTACCATAAAATGTTTGCCCTCGTTAGACTCCCCACTGGAAGCGCTTTCACTGCAAGCTGCAGATTCCCTCCTAACAACAAGCTTTAGGATAGGGTACTGAATTGTAACTTACTTTCGCCTAATAATGCGATTTTGGCAAAGAGAGTATCTCCCGCAGGGAAGCTGCTACCATCAAATGTTTGCCCTCATTAGACTCCCCTCTGGAAGCGCTTTCACTGCAAGCTGCAGATTCCCTCCTAACAGCAAGCTTTAGGATAGGGTACTGAATTGTAACTTACTTTCGCCTAATAATGCGATTTTGGCAAAGAGAATATCTCCCGCAGGGAAGCTGCTACCATCAAATGTTTGCCCTCATTAGACTCCCCTCTGGAAGCGCTTTCACTGCAAGCTGCAGATTCCCTCCTAACAGCAAGCTTTAGGATAGGGTACTGAATTGTAACTTAACTGCGGCTATTAAGGCGATTTTGGCAAAGAGAGTATCTCCCGCAGGGAAGCTGCTACCATCAAATGTTTGCCCTCATTAGACTCCCCTCTGGAAGCTCTTTCACTGCAAGCTGCAGATTCCCTCCTAACAGCAAGCTTTAGGATAGGGTACTGAACTGTAACTTACTTTCGCCTAATAATGCGATTTTGGCAAAGAGAGTATCTCCCGCAGGGAAGCTGCTACCATCAAATGTTTGCCCTCATTAGACTCCCCTCTGGAAGCGCTTTCACTGCAAGCTGCAGATTCCCTCCTAACAGCAAGCTTTAGGATAGGGTACTGAATTGTAAGTTAACTGCGGCTCATTAGGCGATTTTGGCAAAGAGAGTATCTCCCGCAGGGAACCTGCTACCATCAAATGTTTGCCCTCATTAGACTCCCCTCTGGAAGCGCTTTCACTGCAAGCGGCAGATTCCCACCTAACAGCAAGCTTTAGGATAGGGTACTGAATTGTAACTTAACTGCGGCTAATAAGGCGATTTTGGCAAAGAGAATATCTCCCGCAGGGAAGCTGCTACCATCAAATGTTTGCCCTCATTAGACTCCCCTCTGGAAGCGCTTTCACTGCAAGCTGCAGATTCCCTCCTAACAGCAAGCTTTAGGATAGGGTACTGAATTGTAACTTAACTGCGGCTAATAAGGCGATTTTGGCAAAGACAGTATCTCCCGCAGGGAAGCTGCTACCATCAAATGTTTGCCCTCATTAGACTCCCCTCTGGAAGCGCTTTCACTGCAAGCGGCAGATTCCCACATAACAGCAAGCTGTAGGAAGGTGTACTGAATTGTAACTTAACTGCGTTTAATGAGGCGATTTTGGCAAAGAGAATATCTCCCGCAGGGAAGCTGCTACCATCAAATGTTTGCCCTCATTAGACTCCCCTCTGGAAGCGCTTTCACTGCAAGCTGCAGATTCCCTCCTAACAGCAAGCTTTAGGATAGGGTACTGAATTGTATCTTAACTGCGGCTAATAAGGCGATTTTGGCAAAGAGAGTATCTCCCGCAGGGAAGCTGCTACCATCAAATGTTTGCCCTCATTAGACTCCCCTCTGGAAGCGCTTTCACTGCAAGCTGCAGATTCCCTCCTAACAGCAAGCTTTAGGATAGGGTACTGAATTGTAACTTACTTTCGCCTAATAATGCGATTTTGATAAAGAGAGTATCTCCCGCAGGGAAGCTGCTACCATCAAATGTTTGCCCTCATTAGACTCCCCTCTGGAAGCGCTTTCACTGCAAGCTGCAGATTCCCTCCTAACAGCAAGCTTTAGGATAGGGTACTGAATTGTAACTTAACTGCGGCTAATAATGCGATTATGGCAAAGAGAATATCTCCCGCAGGGAAGCTGCTACCATCAAATATTTGCCCTCATTAGACTCCCCTCTGGAAGCGCTTTCACTGCAAGCTGCAGATTCCCTCCTAACAGCAAGCTTTAGGATAGGGTACTGAATTGTAACTTACTTTCGCCTAATAATGCGATTTTGGCAAAGAGACTATCTTCCGCAGGGAAGCTGCTACCATCAAATGTTTGCCCTCATTAGACTCCCCTCTGGAAGCGCTTTCACTGCAAGCTGCAGATTCCCTCCTAACAGCAAGCTTTAGGATAGGGTACTGAATTGTAACTTACTTTCGCTTAATAATGCGATTTTGGCAAAGAGAGTATCTCCCGCAGGGAAGCTGCTACCATCAAATGTTTGCCCTCATTAGACTCCCCTCTGGAAGCGCTTTCACTGCAAGCTGCAGATTCCCTCCTAACAGCAAGCTTTAGGATAGGGTACTGAATTGTAAGTTAACTGCGGCTCATAAGGCGATTATGGCAAAGAGAGTATCTCCCGCAGGGAACCTGCTACCATCAAATGTTGGCCCACATTAGACTCCCCTCTGGAAGCGCTTTCACTGCAAGCTGCAGATTCCCTCCTAACAGCAAGCTTTAGGATAGGGTACTGAATTGTATCTTACTTTCGCCTAATAATGCGATTTTGGCAAAGAGAGTATCTCCCGCAGGGAAGCTGCTACCATCAAATGTTTGCCCTCATTAGACTCCCCTCTGGAAGCGCTTTCACTGCAAGCTGCAGATTCCCTCCTAACAGCAAGCTTTAGGATAGGGTACTGAATTGTAACTTAACTGCGTCTAATAATGCGATTTTTGCAAAGAGAGTATCTCCCGCAGGGAAGCTGCTACCATCAAATGTTTGCCCTCATTAGACTCCCCTCTGGAAGCGCTTTCACTGCAAGCTGCAGATTCCCTCCTAACAGCAAGCTTTAGGATAGGGTACTGAATTGTAACTTAACTGCGGCTAATAAGGCGATTTTGGCAAAGAGAATATCTCCCGCAGGGAAGCTGCTACCATCAAATGTTTGCCCTCATTAGACTCCCCTCTGGAAGTGCTTTCACTGCAAGTGGCAGATTCCCTCCTAACAGCAAGCTTTAGGATAGGGTACTGAATTGTAACTTACTTTCGCCTAATAATGCGATTTTGGCAAAGAGAATATCTCCCGCAGGGAAGCTGCTACCATCAAATATTTGCCCTCATTAGACTCCCCTCTGGAAGCGCTTTCACTGCAAGCTGCAGATTCCCTCCTAACAGCAAGCTTTAGGATAGGGTACTGAATTGTAACTTACTTTCGCCTAATAATGCGATTTTGGCAAAGAGAGTATCTCCCGCAGGGAAGCTGCTACCATCAAATGTTTGCCCTCATTAGACTCCCCTCTGGAAGCGCTTTCACTGCAAGCTGCAGATTCCCTCCTAACAGCAAGCTTTAGGATAGTGTACTGAATTGTAAGTTAACTGCGGCTCATAAGGCGATTTTGGCAAAGAGAGTATCTCCCGCAGGGAACCTGCTACCATCAAATGTTTGACCTCATTAGACTCCCCTCTGGAAGCGCTTTCACTGCAAGCTGCAGATTCCCTCCTAACAGCAAGCTTTAGGATAGGGTACTGAATTGTAATTTAACTGCGGCTAATAAGGCGATTTTGGCAAAGAGAGTATCTCCCGCAGGGAAGTTGCTACCATCAAATGTTTGCCCTCATTAGACTCCCCTCTGGAAGCGCTTTCACTGCAAGCTGCAGATTCCCTCCTAACAGCAAGCTTTAGCATAGGGTACTGAATTGTAACTTAACTGCGGCTAAGAAGGCGATTTTGGCAAAGAGAGTATCTCCCGCAGGGAAGCTGCTACCATCAAATGTTTGCCCTCATTAGACTCCCCTCTGGGAGCGCTTTCACAGCAAGCTGCAGATTCCCTCCTAACAGCAAGCTTTAGTATAGGGTACTGAATTGTAACTTAACTGCGGCTAATAAGGCGATTTTGGCAAAGAGAGTATCTCCCGCAGGGAAGCTGCTACCATCAAATGTTTGCCCTCGTTATACTCCCCTCTGGAAGCGCTTTCACTGCAAGCTGCAGATTCCCTCCTAACAGCAAGCTTTAGGATAGGGTACTGAATTGTAACTTACTTTCGCCTATTAATGCGTTTTTGGGAAAGAGAGTATCTCCCGCAGGGAACCTGCTACCATCAAATGTTTGCCCTCATTAGACTCCCCTCTGGAAGCCCTTTCACTGCAAGCTGCAGATTCCCTCCTAACAGCAAGCTTTAGGATAGGGTACTGAATTGTAACTTACTTTCGCCTAATAATGCGATTTTGGCAAACAGAATATCTCCCGCAGGGAAGCTGCTACCATCAAATGTTTCCCCTCATTAGACTCCCCTCTGGAAGCGCTTTCACTGCAAGCTGCAGATTCCTTCCTAACAGCAAGCTTTAGGATAGGGTACTGAATTGTAACTTAACTGCGGCTAATAAGGCGATTATGGCAAAGAGAATATCTCCCGCAGGGAAGCTGCTACCATCAAATGTTTGCCCACATTAGACTCCCCTCTGGAAGCGCTTTCACTGCAAGCTGCAGATTCCCTCCTAACAGCAAGCTTTAGGATAGGGTACTGAATTGTATCTTAACTGCGTCTAATAATGCGATTTTGGCAAAGAGAATATCTCCCGCAGGGAAGCTGCTACCATCAAGTGTTTGCCCTCATTAGACTCCCCTCTGGAAGCGCTTTCACTGCAAGCTGCAGATTCCTTCCTAACAGCAAGCTTTAGGATAGGGTACTGAATTGTAACTTACTTTCGCCTAATAATGCGATTTTGGCAAAGAGAATATCTCCCGCAGGGAAGCTGCTACCATCAAATGTTTGCCCTCATTAGACTCCCCTCTGGAAGCGCTTTCACTGCAAGCTGCAGATTCCCTCCTAACAGCAAGCTTTAGGATAGGGTACTGAATTGTAACTTACTTTCGCCTAATAATGCGATTTTGGCAAAGAGAGTATCTCCCGCAGGGAAGCTGCTACCATCAAATGCTTGCCCTCCTTAGACTCCCCTCTGGAAGCGCTTTCACTGCAAGCTGCAGATTCCCTCCTAACAGCAAGCTTTAGCATAGTGTACTGAATTGTAACTTAACTGCGGCTAATAAGGCGATTTTGGCAAAGAGAGTATCTCCCGCAGGGAAGCTGCTACCATCAAATGTTTGCCCTCGTTATACTCCCCTCTGGAAGTGCTTTCACTGCAAGTGGCAGATTCCCTCCTAACAGCAAGCTTTAGGATAGGGTACTGAATTGTAACTTACTTTCGCCTATTAATGCGTTTTTGGGAAAGAGAGTATCTCCCGCAGGAAACCTGCTACCATCTAATGTTTGCCCTCATTAGACTCCCCTCTGGAAGCGCTTTCACTGCAAGCGGCAGATTCCCACCTAACAGCAAGCTTTAGGATAGGGTACTGAATTGTAACTTAACTGCTGCTAATAAGGGGATTTTGGCAAAGAGACTATCTCCCGCAGGGAAGCTGCTACCATCAAATGTTTGCCCTCATTAGACTCCCCTCTGGAAGCGCTTTCACTGCAAGCTGCAGATTCCCTCCTAACAGCAAGCTTTAGGATAGGGTACTTATTGTAACTTACTTTCGCATAATAATGCGATTTTGGCAAAGAGAATATCTCCCGCAGGGAAGCTGCTACCATCAAATGTTTGCCCTCATTAGACTCCCCTCTGGAAGCGCTTTCACTGCAAGCTGCAGATTCCCTCCTAACAGCAAGCTTTAGGATAGGGTACTGAATTGTAAGTTAACTGCGTCTCATAAGGCGATTTTGGCAAAGAGAGTATCTCCCGCAGGGAAGCTGCTACCATCAAATGTTTGCCCTCATTAGACTCCCCTCTGGAAGCGCTTTCACTGCAAGCTGCAGATTCCCTCCTAACAGCAAGCTTTAGGATAGGGTACTGAATTGTATCTTACTTTCGCCTAATAATGCGATTTTGGCAAAGAGAGTATCTCCCGCAGGGAAGCTGCTACCATCAAATGCTTGCCCTCATTAGACTCCCCTCTGGAAGCGCTTTCACTGCAAGCTGCAGATTCCCTCCTAACAGCAAGCTTTAGCATAGGGTACTGAATTGTAACTTAACTGCCGATAATAATGCGATTTTGGCAAAGAGAGTATCTCCCGCAGGGAAGCTGCTACCATCAAATGTTTGCCCTCATTAGACTCCCCTCTGGAAGCGCTTTCACTGCAAGCTGCAGATTCCCTCCTAACAGCAAGCTTTAGGATAGGGTACTGAATTGTAACTTACTTTCGCCTATTAATGCGTTTTTGGGAAAGAGAGTATCTCCCGCAGGGAAGCTACTACCATCTAATGTTTGCCCTCATTAGACTCCCCTCTGGAAGCGCTTTCACTGCAAGCTGCAGATTCCCTCCTAACAGCAAGCTTTAGGATAGGGTACTGAATTGTAACTTACTTTCGCCTAATAACGCGATTTTGGCAAAGAGACTATAACTCGCAGGGAAGCTGTTACCATCAAATGTTTGCCCTCGTTAGACTACCCTCTGGAAGCGCATTCACTGCAAGCTGCAGATTCCCTCCTAACAGCAAGCTTTAGGATAGGGTACTGAATTGTAACTTACTTTCGCCTAATAACGCGATTTTGGCAAAGAGAGTATCTCCCGCAGGGAAGCTGCTACCATCAAATGTTTGCCCTCATTAGACTACCCTGTGGAAGTGCTTTCACTGCAAGCTGCAGATTCCCTCCTAACAGCAAGCTTTAGGATAGGGTCCTGAATTGTAACTTACTTTCGCCTAATAATTCGATTTTGGCAAAGAGAGTATCTCCCGCAGGGAAGCTGCTACCATCAAATGTTTGCCCTCATTAGACTCCCCTCTGGAAGCGCTTTCACTGCAAGCTGCAGATTCCCTCCTAACAGCAAGCTTTAGGATAGGGTACTGAATTGTAACTTACTTTCGCCTAATAATGCGATTTTGGCAAAGAGAGTATCTCCCGCAGGGAAGCTGCTACCATCAAATGTTTGCCCTCATTAGACTCCCCACTGGAAGCGCTTTCACTGCAAGCTGCAGATTCCTTCCTAACAGCAAGCTTAAGGATAGGGTAATGAATTGTAACTTAACTGCGGCTAATAAGGCGATTATGGCAAAAAGAATATCTCCCGCAGGGAAGCTGCTACCGTCAAATATTTGCCCTTATTAGACTCCCCTCTGGAAGCGCTTTCACTGCAAGCTGCAGATTCCCTCCTAACAGCAAGCTTTAGGATAGGGTACTGAATTGTAACTTACTTTCGCCTAATAATGCGATTTTGGAAAAGAGAGTATCTCCCGCAGGGAAGCTGCTACCATCAAATGTTTGCCCTCATTAGACTCCCCTCTGGAAGCGCTTTCACTGCAAGCTGCAGATTCCCTCCTAACAGCAAGCTTTAGGATAGGGTACTGAATTGTAACTTAACTGCGGCTAATAAGGCGATTATGGCAAAGAGAATATCTCCCGCAGGGAAGCTGCTACCATCAAATATTTGCCCTCATTAGACTCCCCTCTGGAAGCGCTTTCACTGCAAGCTGCAGATTCCCTCCTAACAGCAAGCTTTAGGATAGGGTACTGAATTGTAACTTACTTTCGCCTAATAATGCGATTATGGCAAAGAGAGTATCTCCCGCAGGGAAGCTGCTACCATCAAATGTTTGCCCTCATTAGACTCCCCTCTGGAAGCGCTTTCACTGCAAGCTGCAGATTCCCTCCTAACAGCAAGCTTTAGGATAGGGTACTGAATTGTAACTTACTTTCGCCTTATAATGCGATTATGGCAAGGAGACTATCTCCCGAAGGGAAGCTGCTACCATCAAATGTTTGCCCTCATTAGACTCCCCTCTGGAAGCGCTTTCACTGCAAGCTGCAGATTCCCTCCTAACAGCAAGCTTTAGGAAAGTGTACGGAATTGTAACTTACTTTCGCCTAAAAATGCAATTTTGTCAAAGAGAGTATCTCCCGCAGGGAAGCTGCTACCATCAAATGTTTGCCCTCATTAGACTCCCCTCTGGAATCGATTTCACTGCAAGCTGCAGATTCCCTCCTAACAGCAAGCTTTAGGATAGGGTACTGAATTGTAACTTACTTTCGCCTAATAATGCGGTTTTGGCAAAGAGATTATCTCCCGCATAGAAGCTGCTACCATCAAATGTTTGCCCTCATTAGACTCCCCTCTGGAAGCGCTTTCACTGCAAGCTGCAGATTCCCTCCTAACAGCAAGCTTTAGGATAGGGTACTGAATTGTAACTTACTTGCGGCTAATAACGCGATTTTGGCAAAGAGAGTATCTCCTGCAGGGAAGCTGCTACCATCAAATGTTTGCCCTCATTAGACTCCCCTCTGGAAGCGCTTTCACTGCAACCTGCAGATTCCCTCCTAACAGCAAGCTTTAGGAGAGGGTTCTGAATTGTAACTTACTTTCGCCTAATAATGCGATTTTGGCAAGGAGAGTATCTCCCGCAGGGAAGCTGCTACCATCAAATGTTTGCCCTCATTAGACTCCCCTCTGGAAGCGCTTTCACTGCAAGCTGCAGATTCCCTCCTAACAGCAAGCTTTAGGATAGGGTACTGAATTGTAACTTACTTTCGCATAATAATGCGATTATGGCAAAGAGAGTATCTCCCGCAGGGAAGCTGCTACCATCAAATGTTTGCCCTCATTAGACTCCCCTCTGGAAGCGCTTTCACTGCAAGCTGCAGATTCCCTCCTAACAGCAAGCTGTAGGAAAGGGTACTGAATTGTAACTTACTTTCGCCTAATAATGCGATTTTGGCAAAGAGAGTATCTCCCGCAGGGAAGCTGCTACCATCAAATGTTTGCCGTCGTTAGACTCCCCTCTGGAATCGATTTCACTGCAAGCTGCAGATTCCCTCCTAACAGCAAGCTTTAGGATAGGGTACTGAATTGTAACTTACTTTCGCCTAAAAATGCGATATTGGCAAAGAGAGTATCTCCCGCAGGGAAGCTGCTACCATCAAATGTTTGCCCTCATTAGACTCCCCTCTGGAAGCGCTTTCACTGCAAGCTGCAGATTCCCTCCTAACAGCAAGCTGTAGGACACTGTACTGAATTGTAACTTAACTGCGTCTAATAAGGCGATTATGGCAAAGAGAATATCTCCCGCAGGGAAGCTGTTACCATCAAATGTTTGCCCTCATTAGACTCCCCTCTGGAAGCGCTTTCACTGCAAGCTGCAGATTCCCTCCTAACAGCAAGCTTTAGGATAGGGTACTGAATTGTATCTTACTTTCGCCTAATAATGCGATTTTGGCAAAGAGAGTATCTCCCGCAGGGAAGCTGCTACCATCAAATGTTTGCCCTCATTAGACTCCCCTCTGGAAGCGCTTTCACTGCAAGCTGCAGATTCCCTCCTAACAGCAAGCTTTAGGATAGGGTACTGAATTGTAACTTACTTTCGCCTAAAAATACGATTTTGGCAAAGAGAGTATCTCCCGCAGGGAAGCTGCTACCATCAAATGTTTGCCCTCATTAGACTCCCCTCTGGAAGCGCTTTCACTGCAAGCTGCAGATTCCCTCCTAACAGCAAGCTTTAGGATAGGGTACTGAATTGTAACTTAACTGCGGCTAATAAGGCGATTTTGGCAAAGAGAGTATCTCCCGCAGGGAAGCTGCTACCATCAAATGTTTGCCCTCATTAGACTCCCCTCTGGAAGCGCTTTCACTGCAAGCTGCAGATTCCCTCCTAACAGCAAGCTTTAGGATAGGGTACTGAATTGTAACTTACTTTCGCCTAATACTGCGATTTTGGCAAAGAGAGTATCTCCCGCAGGGAAGCTGCTACCATCAAATGTTTGCCCTCATTAGACTCCCCTCTGGAAGCGCTTTCACTGCAAGCTGCAGATTCCCTCCTAACAGCAAGCTGTAGGACACTGTACTGAATTGTAACTTAACTGCGTCTAATAAGGCGATTTTGGCAAAGAGAATATCTACCGCAGGGAAGCTGTTACCATCAAATGTTTGCCCTCATTAGACTCCCCTCTGGAAGCGCTTTCACTGCAAGCTGCAGATTCCCTCCTAACAGCAAGCTTTAGCATAGGGTACTGAATTGTATCTTACTTTCGCCTAATAATGCGATTTTGTCAAAGAGAGTATCTCCCGCAGGGAAGCTGCTACCATCAAATGTTTGCCCTCATTAGAATCCCCTCTGGAAGCGCTTTCACTGCAAGCTGCAGATTCCCTCCTAACAGCAAGCTTTAGGATAGGGTACTGAATTGTATCTTACTTTTGCCTAATAATGCGGTTTTGGCAAAGAGACTATCTCCCGCAGGGAAGCTGCTACCATCAAATGTTTGCCCTCATTAGACTCCCCTCTGGAAGCGCTTTCACTGCAAGCTGCAGATTCCCTCCTAACAGCAAGCTTTAGGATAGGGTACTGAATTGTAACTTACTTTCGCCTAATAATGCGATTTTGGCAAAGAGAGTATCTCCCGCAGAGAAGCTGTTACTATCAAATGTTTGCCCTCATTAGACTCCCCTCTGGAAGCGCTTTCACTGCAAGCGGCAGATTCCCTCCTAACAGCAAGCTTTAGGAAATGGTACTGAATTGTAACTTAACTGCGGCTAATAAGGCGATTTTGGCAAAGAGAATATCTCCCGCAGGGAAGCTGCTACCATCAAATGTTTGCCCTCATTAGACTCCCCTCTGGAAGCGCTTTCACTGCAAGCTGCAGATTCCCTCCTAACAGCAAGCTTTAGGATAGGGTACTGAATTGTAACTTACTTTCGCCTAAAAATGCGATATTGGCAAAGAGAGTATCTCCCGCAGGGAAGCTGCTACCATCAAATGTTTGCCCTCATTAGACTCCCCTCTGGAAGCGCTTTCACTGCAAGCTGCAGATTCCCTCCTAACAGCAAGCTGTAGGACACTGTACTGAATTGTAACTTAACTGCGTCTAATAAGGCGATTATGGCAAAGAGAATATCTCCCGCAGGGAAGCTGTTACCATCAAATGTTTGCCCTCATTAGACTCCCCTCTGGAAGCGCTTTCACTGCAAGCTGCAGATTCCCTCCTAACAGCAAGCTTTAGGATAGGGTACTGAATTGTATCTTACTTTCGCCTAATAATGCGATTTTGGCAAAGAGAGTATCTCCCGCAGGGAAGCTGCTACCATCAAATGTTTGCCCTCATTAGACTCCCCTCTGGAAGCGCTTTCACTGCAAGCTGCAGATTCCCTCCTAACAGCAAGCTTTAGGATAGGGTACTGAATTGTAACTTACTTTCGCCTAAAAATACGATTTTGGCAAAGAGAGTATCTCCCGCAGGGAAGCTGCTACCATCAAATGTTTGCCCTCATTAGACTCCCCTCTGGAAGCGCTTTCACTGCAAGCTGCAGATTCCCTCCTAACAGCAAGCTTTAGGATAGGGTACTGAATTGTAACTTAACTGCGGCTAATAAGGCGATTTTGGCAAAGAGAGTATCTCCCGCAGGGAAGCTGCTACCATCAAATGTTTGCCCTCATTAGACTCCCCTCTGGAAGCGCTTTCACTGCAAGCTGCAGATTCCCTCCTAACAGCAAGCTTTAGGATAGGGTACTGAATTGTAACTTACTTTCGCCTAATACTGCGATTTTGGCAAAGAGAGTATCTCCCGCAGGGAAGCTGCTACCATCAAATGTTTGCCCTCATTAGACTCCCCTCTGGAAGCGCTTTCACTGCAAGCTGCAGATTCCCTCCTAACAGTAAGCTGTAGGACACTGTACTGAATTGTAACTTAACTGCGTCTAATAAGGCGATTTTGGCAAAGAGAATATCTACCGCAGGGAAGCTGTTACCATCAAATGTTTGCCCTCATTAGACTCCCCTCTGGAAGCGCTTTCACTGCAAGCTGCAGATTCCCTCCTAACAGCAAGCTTTAGCATAGGGTACTGAATTGTAACTTAACTGCGTCTAATAATGCGATTTTGTCAAAGAGAGTATCTCCCGCAGGGAAGCTGCTACCATCAAATGTTTGCCCTCATTAGAATCCCCTCTGGAAGCGCTTTCACTGCAAGCTGCAGATTCCCTCCTAACAGCAAGCTTTAGGATAGGGTACTGAATTGTATCTTACTTTTGCCTAATAATGCGGTTTTGGCAAAGAGACTATCTCCCGCAGGGAAGCTGCTACCATCAAATGTTTGCCCTCATTAGACTCCCCTCTGGAAGCGCTTTCACTGCAAGCTGCAGATTCCCTCCTAACAGCAAGCTTTAGGATAGGGTACTGAATTGTAACTTACTTTCGCCTAATAATGCGATTTTGGCAAAGAGAGTATCTCCCGCAGAGAAGCTGTTACTATCAAATGTTTGCCCTCATTAGACTCCCCTCTGGAAGCGCTTTCACTGCAAGCGGCAGATTCCCTCCTAACAGCAAGCTTTAGGAAATGGTACTGAATTGTAACTTAACTGCGGCTAATAAGGCGATTTTGGCAAAGAGAATATCTCCCGCAGGGAAGCTGCTACCATCAAATGTTTGCCCTCATTAGACTCCCCTCTGGAAGCGCTTTCACTGCAAGCTGCAGATTCCCTCCTAACAGCAAGCTTTAGGATAGGGTACTGAATTGTAACTTAACTGCGGCTAATAAGGCGATTTTGGCAAAGAGAGTATCTCCCGCAGGGAAGCTGCTACCATAAAATGTTTGCCCTCATTAGACTCCCCTCTGGAAGCGCTTTCACTGCAAGCTGCAGATTCCCTCCTAACAGCAAGCTTTAGGATAGGGTACTGAATTGTAACTTACTTTCGCCTAATAAGGCGATTTTGGCAAAGAGAGTATCTCCCGCAGGGAAGCTGCTACCATCAAATGTTTGCCCTCACTAGACTCCCCTCTGGAAGCGCTTTCACTGCAAGCTGCAGATTCCTTCCTAACAGCAAGCTGTAGGACAGTGTACTGAATTGTAAATTAACTACGTCTCATAAGGCGATATTGGCAAAGAGAATATCTCCCGCAGGGAAGCTGCTACCATCAAATGTTTGCCCTCATTAGACTCCCCTCTGGAAGCGCTTCACCGCAAGCGGCAGATTCCCTCCTAACAGCAAGCTTTAGGATAGGGTACTGAATTGTTACTTACTTTCGCCTAATAATGCGATTTTGGCAAAGAGAGTATCTCCCGCAGGGAAGCTGCTACCATCAAATGTTTGCCCTCATTAGACTCCCCTCTGGAAGCGCTTTCACTGCAAGCTGCCGATTCCCTCCTAACAACAAGCTTTAGGATAGGGTACTGAATTGTAACTTACTTTCGCCTAATAATGCGATTTTGGCAAAGAGAGTATCTCCTGCAGGGAAGCTGCTAACATCAAATCTTTCCCTCATTAGACTCCCCTCTGGAAGCGCTTTCACTGCAAGCTGCAGATTCCCTCCTAACAGCAAGCTTTAGGATAGGGTACTGAATTGTAACTTACTTTCGCCTAATAATGCGATTTTGGCAAAGAGAGTATCTCCCGAAGGGAAGCTGCTACCATCAAATGTTTGCCCTCGTTAGACTCCCCTCTGGAAGCGCTTTCACTGCAAGCTGCAGATTCCCTCCTAACAGCAAGCTTTAGGATAGTGTACTGAATTGTAACTTACTTTCGCCTAATAATGCGATTTTGGCAAAGAGACTATCTCCCGCAGGGAAGCTGCTACCATCAAATATTTGCCCTCATTAGACTCCCCTCTGGAAGCGCTTTCACTGCAAGCTGCAGATTCCCTCCTAACAGCAAGCTTTAGGATAGGGTACTGAATTGTAACTTACTTTCGCCTAATAATGCGATTTTGGCAAAGAGACTATCTCCCGCAGGGAAGCTGCTACCATCAAATGTTTGCCCTCATTAGACTCCCCTCTGGAAGCGCTTTCACTGCAAGCTGCAGATTCCCTCCTAACAGCAAGCTTTAGGATAGGGTACTGAATTGTAACTTACTTTCGCCTAATAATGCGATTTTGGCAAAGAGAGTATCTCCCGCAGGGAAGCTGCTACCATCAAATGTTTGCCCTCATTAGACTCCCCTCTGGAAGCGCTTTCACTGCAAGCTGCAGATTCCCTCCTAACAGCAAGCTTTAGGATAGGGTACTGAATTGTAACTTAACTGCGGCTAATAAGGCGATTTTGGGAAAGAGAATATCTCACGCAGGGAAGCTGCTACCATCAAATGCTTTCCCTCATTAGACTCCCCTCTGGAAGCGCTTTCACTGCAAGCTGCAGATTCCCTCCTAACAGCAAGCTTTAGGATAGGGTACTGAATTGTAACTTACTTTCGCCTAATAATGCGATTTTGGCAAAGAGAGTATCTCCCGCAGGGAAGCTGCTACCATCAAATGTTTGCCCTCATTAGACTCCCCTCTGGAAGCGCTTTCACTGCAAGCTGCAGATTCCCTCCTAACAGCAAGCTTTAGGATAGGGTACTGAATTGTAACTTACTTTCGCCTAATAATGCGATTTTGGCAAAGAGAGTATCTCCCGCAGGGAAGCTGTTACCATCAAATGTTTGCCCTCATTAGACTCCCCTCTGGAAGCGCTTTCACTGCAAGCTGCAGATTCCCTCCTAACAGTAAGCTTTAGGATAGGGTACTGAATTGTAACTTACTTTCGCCTAATAATGCGATTTTGGCAAAGAGAGTATCTCCCCCAGGGAAGCTGCTACCATGAAATGTTTGCCCTCATTAGACTCCCCTCTGGAAGCGCTTTCACTGCAAGCTGCAGATTCCCTCCTAACAGCAAGCTTTAGGATAGGGTACTGAATTGTAACTTACTTTCGCCTAATAATGCGATTTTGGCAAAGAGACTATCTCCCGCAGGGAAGCTGCTACCATCAAATGTTTGCCCTCATTAGACTCCCCTCTGGAAGCGCTTTCACTGCAAGCTGCAGATTCCCTCCTAACAGCAAGCTGTAGGACAGTGTACTGAATTGTAACTTAACTGCGGCTAATAAGGCGATCTTGGCAAAGAGAATATCTCCCGCAGGGAAGCTGCTACATCAAATGCTTGCCCTCATTAGACTCCCCTCTGGAAGCGCTTTCACTGCAAGCTGCAGATTCCCTCCTAACAGCAAGCTTTAGGATAGGGTACTGAATTGTAACTTACTTTCGCCTAATAATGCGATTTTGGCAAAGAGAGTATCTCCCGCAGGGAAGCTGCTACCATCAAATGTTTGCCCTCATTAGACTCCCCTCTGGAAGCGCTTTCACTGCAAGCTGCAGATTCCCTCCTAACAGCAAGCTTTAGGATAGGGTACTGAATTGTAACTTACTTTCGCCTACTAATGCGATTTTTGCAAAGAGATTATCTCCTGAAGGGAAGCTGCTACATTCAAATGTTTGCCCTCATTAGACTCCCCTCTGGAAGTGCTTTCACTGCAAGCTGCAGATTCCCTCCTAACAGCAAGCTTTAGGATAGGGTACTGAATTGTAACTTACTTTCGCCTAATAATGCGATTTTGGCAAAGAGAGTATCTCCCGCAGGGAAGCTGCTACCATCAAATGTTTGCCCTCATTAGACTCCCCTCTGGAAGCGCTTTCACTGCAAGCTGCAGATTCCCTCCTAACAGTAAGCTTTAGGATAGGGTACTGAATTGTAACTTACTTTCGCCTAATAATGCGATTTTGGAAAAGAGACTATCTCCCGCAGGGAAGCTGTTACCATCAAATATTTGCCCTCATTAGACTCTCCTCTGCAAGCGCTTTCACTGCAAGCTGCAGATTCCCTCCTAACAGCAAGCTTTAGGATAGGGTACTGAATTGTAACTTACTTTCGCCTAATAATGCGATTTTGGCAAAGAGAGTATCTCCCGCAGGGAAGCTGCTACCATCAAATCTTTGCCCTCATTAGACTCCCCTCTGGAAGCGCTTTCACTGCAAGCTGCAGATTCCCTCCTAACTGCAAGCTTTAGGATAGGGTACTGAATTGTAACTTAACTGCGGTTAATAATGCGATTTTGGCAAAGAGAGTATCTCCCGCAGGGAAGCTGCTACCATCAAATATTTGCCCTCATTAGACTCCCCTCTGGAAGCGCTTTCACTGCAAGCTGCAGATTCCCTCCTAACAGCAAGCTTTAGGATAGGGTACTGAATTGTAACTTACTTTCGCCTAGTAATGAGATTGTGGCAAAGAGAGTATCTCCCGCAGGGAAGCTGCTACCATCTAATGTTTGCCCTCGTTATATTACCCTCTGGAAGCGCTTTCACTGCAAGCTGCAGATTGCCTCCTAACAGCAAGCTTTAGGATAGGGTACTGAATTGTAACTTACTTTCGCCTAATAATGCGATTTTGGCAAAGAGAGTATCTCCCGCAGGGAAGCTGTTACCATCAAATGTTTGCCCTCGTTAGACTACCCTCTGGAAGCGCTTTCACTGCAAGCTGCAGATTCCCTCCTAACAGCAAGCTTTAGGATAGGGTACTGAATTGTAACTTACTTTCGCCTAATAATGCGATTTTGGCAAAGAGAGTATCTCCCGCAGGGAAGCTGCTACCATCAAATGTTTGCCCTCATTAGACTCCCCTCTGGAAGCGCTTTCACTGCAAGCTGCAGATTCCCTCCTAACAGCAAGCTTTAGGATAGGGTACTGAATTGTAACTTACTTTCGCCTAATAATGCGATTATGGCAAAGAGAATATCTCCCGCAGGGAAGCTGCTACCATCAAACGCTTGCCCTCATTAGACTCCCCTCCGGAAGCGCTTTCACTGCAAGCTGCAGATTCCCTCCTAACAGCAAGCTTTAGGATAGGGTACTGAATTGTATGTCAACTGCGGCTAATAAGGCGATTTTGGCAAAGAGAGTATCTCCCGCAGGGAAGCTGCTACCATCAAATGATTGCCCTCATTAGACTCCCCTCTGGAAGCGCTTTCACTGCAAGCTGCAGATTCCCTCCTAACAGCAAGCTTTAGGATAGGGTACTGAATTGTAACTTAACTGCGGCTAATAATGCGATTTTGGCAAAGAGAATATCTCCCGCAGGGAAGCTGCTACCATCAAATGTTTGCCCTCATTAGACTCCCCTCTGGAAGCGCTTTCACTGCAAGCTGCAGATTCCCTCCTAACAGCAAGCTTTAGGATAGGGTACTGAATTGTAACTTACTTTTGCCTACTAATGCGGTTTTGGCAAAGAGAGTATCTCCCGCAGGGAAGCTGCTACCATCAAATCTTTGCCCTCATTAGACTCCCCTCTGGAAGCGCTTTCACTGCAAGCTGCAGATTCCCTCCTAACAGCAAGCTTTAGGATAGGGTACTGAATTGTAACTTAACTGCTGCTAATAAGGCGATTTTGGCAAAGAGACTATCTCCCGCAGGGAAGCTGCTACCATCAAATGTTTGCCCTCATTAGACTACCCTGCGGAAGCGCTTTCACTGCAAGCTGCAGATACCCTCCTAACAGCAAGCTTTAGGATAGGGTCCTGAATTGTAACTTACTTTCGCCTAATAATGCGATTTTGGCAAAGAGAATATCTCCCGCAGGGAAGCTGCTACCATCAAATCTTTGCCCTCATTAGACTCCCCTCTGGAAGCGCTTTCACTGCAAGCTGCAGATTCCCTCCTAACAGCAAGCTTTAGGATAGGGTACTGAATTGTAACTTACTTTCGCCTAATAATGCGATTTTGGCAAAGAGAGTATCACCCGCAGGGAAGCTGCTACCATCAAATGTTTGCCCTCATTAGACTCCCGTCTGGAAGCGCTTTCACTGCAAGCTGCAGATTCCCTCCTAACAGCAAGCTGTAGGACAGTGTACTGAATTGTAACTTAACTGCGGCTAATAAGGCGATTTTGGCAAAGAGAATATCTCCCGCAGGGAAGCTGCTACCATCAAATATTTGCCATCATTAGACTCCCCTCTGGAAGCGCTTTCACTGCAAGCTGCAGATTCCCTCCTAACAGCAAGCTTTAGGATAGGGTACTGAATTGTAACTTAACTACGGCTAATAAGGCGATTTTGGCAAAGAGAGTATCTCCCGCAGGGAAGCTGCTACCATCAAATGTTTGCCCTCGTTAGACTCCCCTCTGGAAGCGCTTTCACTGCAAGCTGCAGATTCCCTCCTAACAGCAAGCTTTAGGATAGGGTTCTGAATTGTAACTTACTTTCGCCTAATAATGCGATTTTGGAAAAGAGAGTATCTCCCGCAGGGAAGCTGCTACCATCAAATGTTTGCCCTCATTAGACTCCCCTCTGGAAGCGCTTTCACTGCAAGCTGCAGATTCCCTCCTAACAGCAAGCTTTAGGATAGGGTACTGAATTGTAACTTACTTTCGCCTAATAATGCGATTTTGGCAAAGAGAGTATCTCCCGCAGGGAAGCTGCTACCATCAAATGTTTGCCCTCATTAGACTCCCCTCTGGAAGTGCTTTCACTGCAAGCTGCAGATTCCCTCCTAACAGCAAGCTGTAGGATAGGGTACTGAATTGTAACTTAACTGCGGCTAATAAGGCGATTTTAGCAAAGAGAATATCTCCCGCAGGGAAGCTGTTACCATCAAATGTTTGCCCTCATTAGACTCCCCTCTGGAAGCGCTTTCACTGCAAGCTGCAGATTCCCTCCTAACAGCAAGCTGTAGGATAGGGTACTGAATTGTAACTTAACTGCGGCTAATAAGGCGATATTGGCAAAGACAATATCTCCCGCAGGGAAGCTGCTACCATCAAATCTTTGCCCTCATTAGACTCCCCTCTGGAAGCGCTTTCACTGCAAGCTGCAGATTCCCTCCTAACAGCAAGCTTTAGGATAGGGTACTGAATTGTAACTTACTTTCGCCTAATAATGCGATTATGGCAAAGAGAGTATCTCCCGCAGGGAAGCTGCTACCATCAAATCTTTGCCCTCATTAGACTCCCCTCTGGAAGCGCTTTCACTGCAAGCTGCAGATTCCCTCCTAACAGCAAGCTTTAGGATAGGGTACTGAATTGTAACTTAACTGCTGCTAATAATGCGATTTTGGCAAAGAGACTATCTCCCGCAGGGAAGCTGCTACCATCAAATGTTTGCCCTCATTAGACTCCCCTCTGGAAGCGCTTTCACTGCAAGCTGCAGATTCCCTCCTAACAGCAAGCTTTAGGATAGGGTACTGAATTGTAACTTAACTGCGGCTAATAAGGAGAATTTGGCAAAGAGAATATCTCCCGCAGGGAAGCTGCTACCATCAAATGTTTGCCCTCATTAGACTCCCCTCTGGAAGCGCTTTCACTGCAAGCTGCAGATTCCCTCCTAACAGCAAGCTTTAGGATAGGTTACTGAATTGTAACTTACTTTCGCCTAATAATGCGATTTTGGCAAAGAGAGTATCTCCCGCAGGGAAGCTGCTACCATCAAATATTTGCCCTCGTTAGACTCCCCTCTGGAAGCGCTTTCACTGCAAGCTGCAGATTCCCTCCTAACAGCAAGCTTTAGGATAGGTTACTGAATTGTAACTTACTTTCGCCTAATAATGCGATTTTGGCAAAGAGAGTATCTCCCGCAGGGAAGCTGCTACCATCAAATGTTTGCCCTCGTTAGACTCCCCTCTGGAAGCGCTTTCACTGCAAGCTGCAGATTCCCTCCTAACAGCAAGCTTTAGGATAGGGTACTGAATTGTAACTTACTTTCGCCTAATAATGCGATTTTGGCAAAGAGAGTATCTCCCGCAGGGAAGCTGCTACCATCAAATGTTTGCCCTCATTAGACTCCCCTCTGGAAGCGCTTTCACTGCAAGCTGCAGATTCCCTCCTAACAGCAAGCTTTAGGATAGGGTACTGAATTGTAACTTAACTGCTGCTAATAAGGCGATTTTGGCAAAGAGACTATCTCCAGCAGGGAAGCTGCTACCATCAAATGTTTGCCCTCATTAGACTCCCCTCTGGAAGCGCTTTCACTGCAAGCTGCAGATTTCTTCCTAACAGCAAGCTTTAGGATAGGGTACTGAATTGTAACTTACTTTCGCCTAATAATGCGATTTTGGCAAAGAGAGTATCTCCCGCAGGGAAGCTGCTACCATCAAATATTTGCCCTCATTAGACTCCCCTCTGGAAGCGCTTTCACTGCAAGCTGCAGATTCCCTCCTAACAGCAAGCTTTAGGATAGGGTACTGAATTGTAACTTACTTTTGCCTAATAATGCGATTATGGCAAAGAGAGTATCTCCCGCAGGGAAGCTGCTACCATCAAATGTTTGCCCTCATTAGACTCCCCTCTGGAAGCGCTTTCACTGCAAGCTGCAGATTCCCTCCTAACAGCAAGCTTTAGGATAGGGTACTGAATTGTAACTTAACTGCGGCTAATAAGGAGAATATGGCAAAGAGAATATCTCCCGCAGGGAAGCTGCTACCATCAAATGTTTCCCCTCATTAGACTCCCCTCTGGAAGCGCTTTCACTGCAAGCTGCAGATTCCCTCCTAACAGCAAGCTTTAGGATAGGGTACTGAATTGAAACTTAACTGCGGCTACTAAGCCGATTTTGGCAAAGAGACTATCTCCTGCAGGGAAGCTGCTACCATCAAATGTTTGCCCTCATTAGACTCCCCTCTGGAAGCGCTTTCACTGCAAGCTGCAGATTCCCTCCTAACAGCAAGCTTTAGGATAGGGTACTGAATTGTAACTTAACTGCGGCGAATAAGGCGATTTTGGCAAAGAGAGTATCTCCCGCAGGGAAGCTGCTACCATCAAATGTTTGCCCTCGTTAGACTCCCCTCTGGAAGCGCTTTCACTGCAAGCTGCAGCTTCCCTCCTAACAGCAAGCTTTAGGATAGGGTACTGAATTGTATCTTACTTACGCCTAATAATGCGATTTTGGCAAAGAGAATATCTCCCGCAGGGAAGCTGCTACCACCAAATGTTTGCCCTCATTAGACTCCCCTCTGGAAGCGCTTTCACTGCAAGCTGCAGATTCCCTCCTAACAGCAAGCTTTAGGATAGGGTACTGAACTGTAACTTACTTTCGCCTAATAATGCGATTTTGGCAAAGAGACTATCTCCCGCAGGGAAGCTGCTACCATCAAATGTTTGCCCTCATTAGACTCCCCTCTGGAAGCGCTTTCACTGCAAGCTGCAGATTCCCTCCTAACAGCAAGCTTTAGGATAGGGTACTGAATTGTAACTTACTTTCGCCTAATAATGCGATTTTGGCAAAGAGAGTATCTCCTGCAGGGAAGCTGCTACCATCAAATGTTTGCCCTCATTAGACTCCCCTCTGGAAGCGCTTTCACTGCAAGCTGCAGATTCCCTCCTAACAGCAAGCTTTAGGATAGGGTACTGAATTGTAACTTACTTTCGCCTAATAATGCGATTTTGGCAAAGAGACTATCTCCCGCAGGGAAGCTGCTACCATCAAATGTTTGCCCTCATTAGACTCCCCTCTGGAAGCGCTTTCACTGCAAGCTGCAGATTCCCTCCTAACAGCAAGCTTTAGGATAGGGTACTGAATTGTAACTTACTTTCGCCTAATAATTCGATTTTGGCAAAGAGAGTATCTCCCGCAGGGAAGCTGCTACCATCAAATGTTTGCCCTCATTAGACTCCCCTCTGGAAGCGCTTTCACTGCAAGCTGCAGATTCCCTCCTAACAG
The DNA here is from genome assembly GCF_032191515.1 of Phaenicophaeus curvirostris. Classification (NCBI taxonomy): domain Eukaryota; kingdom Metazoa; phylum Chordata; class Aves; order Cuculiformes; family Cuculidae; genus Phaenicophaeus; species Phaenicophaeus curvirostris. Next base: position 12,535 of record NW_027206893.1, on the reverse strand, counting down.
CAAGCTTTAGGATAGGGTACTGAATTGTAACTTACTTTCGCCTAATAATGCGATTTTGGCAAAGAGACTATAATTCGCAGGGAAGCTGTTACCATCAAATGTTTGCCCTCGTTAGACTACCCTCTGGAAGCGCATTCACTTCAAGCTGCAGATTCCCTCCTAACAGCAAGCTTTAGGATAGGGTCCTGAATTGTAACTTACTTTCGCCTAATAACGCGATTATGGCAAAGAGAGTATCTCCCGCAGGGAAGCTGCTACCATCAAATGTTTGCCCTCGTTAGACTCCCCTCTGGAAGCGCTTTCACTGCAAGCTGCAGATTCCCTCCTAACAGCAAGCTTTAGGATAGGGTACTGAATTGTAACTTACTTTCGCCTAAAAATGCGATTTTGGCAAAGAGAGTATCTCCCGCAGGGAAGCTGCTACCATCAAATCTTTGCCCTCATTAGACTCCCCTCTGGAAGCGCTTTCACTGCAAGCTGCAGATTCCCTCCTAACAGCAAGCTTTAGGATAGGGTACTGAATTGTAACTTAAGTGCGGCTAATAAGGCGATTATGGCAAAGAGAATATCTCCCGCAGGGAAGCTGCTACCATCAAATATTTGCCCTCATTAGACTCCCCTCTGGAAGCGCTTTCACTGCAAGCTGCAGATTCCCTCCTAACAGCAAGCTTTAGGATAGGGTACTGAATTGTAACTTACTTTCGCCTAATAATGCGATTTTGGCAAAGAGAGTATCTCCCGCAGGGAAGCTGCTACCATCAAATGTTTGCCCTCGTTACACTCCCCTCTGGAAGCGCTTTCACTGCAAGCTGCAGATTCCCTCCTAACAGCAAGCTTTAGGATAGGGTACTGAATTGTAAATTACTTTCGCCTAATAATGCGATTTTGGAAAAGAGACTATCTCCCGCAGGGAAGCTGCTACCATCAAATGTTTGCCCTCATTAGACTACCCTGTGGAAGCGCTTTCACTGCAAGCTGCAGATTCCCTCCTAACAGCAAGCTTTAGGATAGGGTACTGAATTGTATCTTACTTTCGCCTAATAATGCGATTTTGGCAAAGAGAATATCTCCCGCAGGGAAGCTGCTACCATCAAATGTTTGCCCTCATTAGACTCCCCTCTGGAAGCGCTTTCACTGCAAGCAGCATATTCCCTCCTAACAGCAAGCTTTAGGATAGGGTACTGAATTGTATCTTAACTACGGCTAATAAGGCGATTTTGGCAAAGAGACTATCTTCCGCAGGGAAGCTGCTACCATCAAATGTTTGCCCTCATTAGACTCCCCTCTGGAAGCGCTTTCACTGCAAGCTGAAGATTCCCACCTAACAGCAAGCTTTAGGATAGGGTACTGAATTGTAACTTACTTTCGCCTAATAACGCGATTTTGGCAAAGAGAGTATCTCCCGCAGGGAAGATGCTACCATCAAATGTTTGCCCTCATTAGACTCCCCTCTGGAAGCGCTTTCACTGCAAGCGGCAGATTCCCACCTAGCAGCAAGCTTTAGGATAGGGTACTTAATTGTAACTTACTTTCGCCTAATAATGCGATTTTGGCAAAGAGAGTATCTCCCGCAGGGAAGCTGCTACCATCAAATGTTTGCCCTCATTAGACTCCCCTCTGGAAGCGCTTTCACTGCAAGCTGCAGATTCCCTCCTAACAGCAAGCTTTAGGATAGGGTACTGAATTGTAACTTACTTTCGCCTAATAATGTGATTTTGGCAAAGAGAGTATCTCCCGCAGGGAAGCTGCTACCATCAAATGTTTGCCCTCATTAGACTCCCCTCTGGAAGCGCTTTCACTGCAAGCTGCAGATTCCCTCCTAACAGCAAGCTTTAGGATAGGGTACTGAATTGTAACTTAAGTGCGGCTAATAAGGCGATTATGGCAAAGAGAATATCTCCCGCATGGAAGCTGCTACCATCAAATATTTGCCCTCATTAGACTCCCCTCTGGAAGCGCTTTCACTGCAAGCTGCAGATTCCCTCCTAACAGCAAGCTTTAGGATAGGGTACTGAATTGTAACTTACTTTCGCCTAATAATGCGATTTTGGCAAAGAGAGTATCTCCCGCAGGGAAGCTGCTACCATCAAATGTTTGCCCTCATTAGACTCCCCTCTGGAGGCGCTTTCACTGCAAGCTGCAGATTCCCACCTAACAGCAAGCTTTAGGATAGGGTACTGAATTGTAACTTACTTTCGCCTAATAATGCGATTTTGGCAAAGAGAGTATCTCCCGCAGGGAAGCTGCTACCATCAAATCTTTGCCCTCATTAGACTCCCCTCTGGAAGCGCTTTCACTGCAAGCTGCAGATTCCCTCCTAACAGCAAGCTTTAGGATAGGGTACTGAATTGTAACTTAACCGCGGCTAATAAGGCGATTATGGCAAAGAGAATATCTCCCGCAGGGAAGCTGTTACCATCAAATGTTTGCCCTCATTAGACTCCCCTCTGGAAGCGCTTTCACTGCAAGCGGCAGATTCCCACCTAACAGCAAGCTTTAGGACAGGGTACTGAATTGTAACTTACTTTAGCCTAATAATGCGATTTTGGCAAAGAGACTATCTCCCGCAGGGAAGCTGCTACCATCAAATGTTTGCCCTCATTAGACTCCCCTCTGGAAGCGCTTTCACTGCAAGCTGCAGATTCCCTCCTAACAGCAAGCTTTAGGATAGGGTACTGAATTGTAACTTACTTTCGCCTAATAATGCGATTTTGGCAAAGAGAATATCTCCTGCAGGGAAGCTGCTACCATCAAATGTTTGCCCTCATTAGACTCCCCTCTGGAAGCGCTTTCACTGCAAGCTGCAGATTCCCTCCTAACAGCAATCTTTAGGATAGGGTACTGAATTGTAACTTACTTTCGCCTAATAATGCGATTTTGGCAAAGAGACTATCTCCTGCAGGGAAGCTGCTACCATCAAATGTTTGCCCTCATTAGACTCCCCTCTGGAAGCGCTTTCACTGCAAGCTGCAGATTCCCTCCTAACAGCAAGCTTTAGGATAGGGTACTGAATTGTAACTTAACTGCGGCTAATAAGGCGATTATGTCAAAGAGAATATCTCCCGCAGGGAAGCTGCTACCATCAAATGTTTGCCCTCATTAGACTCCCCTCTGGAAGCGCTTTCACTGCAAGCTGCAGATTCCCTCCTAACAGCAAGCTTTAGGATAGGGTACTGAATTGTAACTTACTTTCGCCTAATAATGCGATTTTGGCAAAGAGAGTATCTCCCGCAGGGAAGCTGCTACCATCAAATGTTTGCCCTCATTAGACTCCCCTCTGGAAGCGCTTTCACTGCAAGCTGCAGATTCCCTCCTAACAGCAAGCTTTAGGATAGGGTACTGAATTGTATCTTACTTTCGCATAATAATGCGATTTTGGCAAAGAGAATATCTCCCGCAGGGAAGCTGCTACCATCAAATGTTTGCCCTCATTAGACTCCCCTCTGGAAGCGCTTTCACTGCAAGCTGCAGATTCCCTCCTAACAGCAAGCTTTAGGATAGGGTACTGAATTGTAACTTACTTTCGCCTAATAATGCGATTTTGGAAAAGAGACTATCTCCCGCAGGGAAGCTGCTACCATCAAATGTTTGCCCTCATTAGACTACCCTGTGGAAGCGCTTTCACTGCAAGCTGCAGATTCCCTCCTAACAGCAAGCTTTAGGATAGGGTACTGAATTGTAACTTAACTGCGGCTAATAAGGCGATTTTGGCAAAGAGAATATCTCCCGCAGGGAAGCTGCTACCATCAAATGTTTGCCCTCATTAGACTCCCCTCTGGAAGCGCTTTCACTGCAAGCTGCAGATTCCCTCCTAACAGCAAGCTTTAGGATAGGGTACTGAATTGTAACTTACTTTCGCCTAATAATGCGATTTTGGCAAAGAGAGTATCTCCCGCAGGGAAGCTGCTACCATCAAATGTTTGCCCTCATTAGACTCCCCTCTGGAGGCGCTTTCACTGCAAGCTGCAGATTCCCACCTAACAGCAAGCTTTAGGATAGGGTACTGAATTGTAACTTACTTTCGCCTAATAATGCGATTTTGGCAAAGAGAGTATCTCCCGCAGGGAAGCTGCTACCATCAAATCTTTGCCCTCATTAGACTCCCCTCTGGAAGCGCTTTCACTGCAAGCTGCAGATTCCCTCCTAACAGCAAGCTTTAGGATAGGGTACTGAATTGTAACTTAACCGCGGCTAATAAGGCGATTATGGCAAAGAGAATATCTCCCGCAGGGAAGCTGTTACCATCAAATGTTTGCCCTCATTAGACTCCCCTCTGGAAGCGCTTTCACTGCAAGCGGCAGATTCCCACCTAACAGCAAGCTTTAGGACAGGGTACTGAATTGTAACTTACTTTAGCCTAATAATGCGATTTTGGCAAAGAGACTATCTCCCGCAGGGAAGCTGCTACCATCAAATGTTTGCCCTCATTAGACTCCCCTCTGGAAGCGCTTTCACTGCAAGCTGCAGATTCCCTCCTAACAGCAAGCTTTAGGATAGGGTACTGAATTGTAACTTACTTTCGCCTAATAATGCGATTTTGGCAAAGAGAATATCTCCTGCAGGGAAGCTGCTACCATCAAATGTTTGCCCTCATTAGACTCCCCTCTGGAAGCGCTTTCACTGCAAGCTGCAGATTCCCTCCTAACAGCAATCTTTAGGATAGGGTACTGAATTGTAACTTACTTTCGCCTAATAATGCGATTTTGGCAAAGAGACTATCTCCTGCAGGGAAGCTGCTACCATCAAATGTTTGCCCTCATTAGACTCCCCTCTGGAAGCGCTTTCACTGCAAGCTGCAGATTCCCTCCTAACAGCAAGCTTTAGGATAGGGTACTGAATTGTAACTTAACTGCGGCTAATAAGGCGATTATGTCAAAGAGAATATCTCCCGCAGGGAAGCTGCTACCATCAAATGTTTGCCCTCATTAGACTCCCCTCTGGAAGCGCTTTCACTGCAAGCTGCAGATTCCCTCCTAACAGCAAGCTTTAGGATAGGGTACTGAATTGTAACTTACTTTCGCCTAATAATGCGATTTTGGCAAAGAGAGTATCTCCCGCAGGGAAGCTGCTACCATCAAATGTTTGCCCTCATTAGACTCCCCTCTGGAAGCGCTTTCACTGCAAGCTGCAGATTCCCTCCTAACAGCAAGCTTTAGGATAGGGTACTGAATTGTATCTTACTTTCGCATAATAATGCGATTTTGGCAAAGAGAATATCTCCCGCAGGGAAGCTGCTACCATCAAATGTTTGCCCTCATTAGACTCCCCTCTGGAAGCGCTTTCACTGCAAGCTGCAGATTCCCTCCTAACAGCAAGCTTTAGGATAGGGTACTGAATTGTAACTTAACTGCGTCTAATAAGGCGATTGTGGCAAAGAGAATATCTCCCGCAGGGAAGCTGCTACCATCAAATGTTTGCCCTCATTAGACTCCCCTCTGGAAGCGCTTTCACTGCAAGCTGCAGATTCCCTCCTAACAGCAAGCTTTAGGATAGGGTACTGAATTGTAACTTACTTTCGCATAATAATGCGATTTTGGCAAAGAGAGTATCTCCTGCAGGGAAGCTGCTACCATCAAACGCTTGCCCTCATTAGACTCCCCTCTGGAAGCGCTTTCACTGCAAGCTGCAGATTCCTTCCTAACAGCAAGCTTTAGGATAGGGTACTGAATTGTAACTTACTTTCGCCTAATAATGCGATTTTGGCAAAGAGAGTATCTCCCGCAGGGAAGCTGCTACCATCAAATGTTTGCCCTTGTTAGACTCCCCTCTGGAAGCGCTTTCACTGCAAGCTGCAAATTCCCTCCTAACAGCAAGCTTTAGGATAGGGTACTGAATTGTATCTTACTTTCGCATAATAAAGCGATTTTGGAAAAGAGAGTATCTCCCGCAGGGAAGCTGCTACCATCAAATGTTTGCCCTCATTAGACTCCCCTCTGGAAGCGCTTTCACTGCAAGCTGCAGATTCCCTCCTAACAGCAAGCTTTAGGATAGGGTACTGAATTGTAACTTACTTTCGCCTAATAATGCGATTTTGGCAAAGAGACTATCTCCCGCAGGGAAGCTGCTACCATCAAATGTTTGCCCTCATTAGACTCCCCTCTGGAAGCGCTTTCACTGCAAGCTGCAGATTCCTTCCTAACAGCAAGCTTTAGGATAGGGTACTGAATTGTATCTTACTTTCGCCTAATAATGCGATTTTGGCAAAGAGAGTATCTCCCGCAGGGAAGCTGTTACCATCAAACGTTTGCCCTCATTAGACTCCCCTCTGGAAGCGCTTTCACTGCAAGCTGCAGATTCCCTCCTAACAGCAAGATATAGGATAGGTTAGTGAATTGTAAATTAACTGCGGCTAATAAGGCGATTTTGGCAAAGAGAGTATCTCCCGCAGGGAAGCTGCTACCATCAAATGTTTGCCCTCATTAGACTCCCCTCTGGAAGCGCTTTCACTGCAAGCTGCAGATTCCTTCCTAACAGCAAGCTTTAGGATAGGGTACTGAATTGTAACTTACTTTCGCCTAATAATGCGATTTTGGCAAAGAGAGTATCTCCCGCAGGGAAGCTGCTACCATCAAATGTTTGCCCTCGTTAGACTCCCCTCAGGAAGCGCTTTCACTGCAAGCTGCAGATTCCCTCCTAACAGCAAGCTTTAGGATAGGGTACTGAATTGTAACTTAACTGCGGATAATTATGAGATTTTGGCAAAGAGAGTATCTCCCGCAGGGAAGCTGCTACCATCAAATGTTTGCCCTCATTATACTCCCCTCTGGAAGCGCTTTCACTGCAAGCTGCAGATTCCCTCCTAACAGCAAGCTTTAGGATAGGGTACTGAATTGTAACTTAACTGCTGCTAATAATGCGATTTTGGCAAAGAGACTATCTCCCGCAGGGAAGCTGCTACCATCAAATGTTTGCACTCATTAGACTCCCCTCTGGAAGCGCTTTCACTGCAAGCTGCAGATTCCCTCCTAACAGCAAGCTTTAGGATAGGGTACTGAATTGTAACTTACTTTCGCCTAATAATGCGATTTTGGCAAAGAGAGTATCTCCCGCAGGGAAGCTGCTACCATCAAATGTTTGCCCTCGTTAGACTCCCCTCTGGAAGCGCTTTCACTGCAAGCTGCAGATTCCCTCCTAACAGCAAGCTTTAGGATAGGGTACTGAATTGTATCTTACTTTCGCCTAATAATGCGATTTTGGCAAAGAGAATATCTCCCGCAGGGAAGCTGCTACCATCAAATGTTTGCCCTCATTAGACTCCCCTCTGGAAGCGCTTTCACTGCAAGCTGCAGATTCCCTCCTAACAGCAAGCTTTAGGATAGGGTACTGAATTGCAACTTAACTGCGTCTAATAAGGCGATTGTGGCAAAGAGAATATCTCCCGCAGGGAAGCTGCTACCATCAAATATTTGCCCTCATTAGACTCCCCTCTGGAAGCGCTTTCACTGCAAGCTGCAGATTCCCTCCTAACAGCAAGCTTTAGGATAGGGTACTGAATTGTAACTTACTTTCGCATAATAATGCGATTTTGGCAAAGAGAGTATCTCCTGCAGGGAAGCTGCTACCATCAAACGCTTGCCCTCATTAGACTCCCCTCTGGAAGCGCTTTCACTGCAAGCTGCAGATTCCCTCCTAACAGCAAGCTTTAGGATAGGGTACTGAATTGTAGCTTACTTTCGCCTAATAATGCGATTTTGGCAAAGAGAATATCTCCCGCAGGGAAGATGCTACCATCAAATGTTTGCTCTCATTAGACTCCCCTCTGGAAGCGCTTTCACTGCAAGCTGCAGATTCCCTCCTAACAGCAAGCTTTAGGATAGGGTACTGAATTGTAACTTACTTTCGCCTAATAATGCGATTATGGCAAAGAGACTATATCCCGCAGGGAAGCTGCTACCATCAAATATTTGCCCTCATTAGACTCCCCTCTGGAAGTGCTTTCACTGCAAGCTGCAGATTCCCTCCTAACAGCAAGCTTTAGGATAGGGTACTGAATTGTAAGTTAACTGCGGCTCATTAGGCGATTTTGGCAAAGAGAGTATCTCCCGCAGGGAACCTGCTACCATCAAATGTTTGCCCTCATTAGACTCCCCTCTGGAAGCGCTTTCACTGCAAGCTGCAGATTCCCTCCTAACAGAAAGCTTTAGGATAGGGTACTGAATTGTAACTTACTTTCGCCTAATAATGCGATTTTGGCAAAGAGAGTATCTCCCGCAGGGAAGCTGCTACCATCAAATGTTTGCCCTCATTAGACTCCCCTCTGGAAGCGCTTTCACTGCAAGCTGCAGATTCCCTCCTAACAGCAAGCTTTAGGATAGGGTACTGAATTGTAACTTACTTTCGCCTAATAATGCGATTTTGGCAAAGAGACTATCTCCCGCAGGGAAACTGTTACCATCAAACGTTTGCCCTCATTAGACTCCCCTCTGGAAGCGCTTTCACTGCAAGCTGCAGATTCCCTCCTAACAGCAAGCTTTAGGATAGGGTACTGAATTGTAAATTAACTGCGGCTAATAAGGCGATTTTGGCAAAGAGACTATCTCCCGCAGGGAAGCTGCTACCATCAAATGTTTGCCCTCATTAGACTCCCCTCTGGAAGCGCTTTCACTGCAAGCTGCAGATTCCCTCCTAACAGCAAGCTTTAGGATAGGGTACTGAATTGTAACTTACTTTCGCCTAATAATGCGATTTTGGCAAAGAGAATATCTACCGCAGGGAAGCTGTTACCATCAAACGTTTGCCCTCATTAGACTCCCCTCTGGAAGCGCTTTCACTGCAAGCTGCAGATTCCCTCCTAACAGCAAGATATAGGATAGGGTACTGAATTGTAAATTAACTGCGGCTAATAAGGCGATTTTGGCAAAGAGAGTATCTCCCGCAGGGAAGCTGCTACCATCAAATGTTTGCCCTCATTAGACTCCCCTCTGGAAGCGCTTTCACTGCAAGCTGCAGATTCCTTCCTAACAGCAAGCTTTAGGATAGGGTACTGAATTGTAACTTACTTTCGCCTAATAATGCGATTTTGGCAAAGAGAGTATCTCCCGCAGGGAAGCTGCTACCATCAAATGTTTGCCCTCGTTAGACTCCCCTCTGGAAGCGCTTTCACTGCAAGCTGCAGATTCCCTCCTAACAGCAAGCTTTAGGATAGGGTACTGAATTGTAACTTAACTGCGTATAATTATGAGATTTTGGCAAAGAGAGTATCTCCCGCAGGGAAGCTGCTACCATCAAATGTTTGCCCTCATTAGACTCCCCTCTGGAAGCGCTTTCACTGCAAGCTGCAGATTCCCTCCTAACAGCAAGCTTTAGGATAGGGTACTGAATTGTAACTTAACTGCTGCTAATAAGGCGATTTTTGCAAAGAGACTATCTCCCGCAGGGAAGCTGCTACCATCAAATGTTTGCCCTCATTAGACTCCCCTCTGGAAGCGCTTTCACTGCAAGCTGCAGATTCCCTCCTAACAGCAAGCTTTAGGATAGGGTACTGAATTGTAACTTAACTGCGGCTAATAAGGCGATTTTGGCAAAGAGAATATATCCCGCAGAGAAGCTGCTAAAATCAAATATTTGCCCTCATTAGACTCCCCTCTGGAAGCGCTTTCACTGCAAGCTGCAGATTCCCTCCTAACAGCAAGCTTTAGGATAGGGTACTGAATTGTAACTTACTTTCGCCTAGTAATGCTATTTTGGCAAAGAGAGTATCTCCCGCAGGGAACCTGCTACCATCAAATGTTTGCCCTCATTAGACTCCCCTCTGGAAGCGCTTTCACTGCAAGCTGCAGATTCCCTCCTAACAGCAAGCTTTAGGATAGGGTACTGAATTGTATCTTAACTGCGGCTAATAAGGCGATTTTGGTAAAGAGAATATCTCCCGCAGGGAAGCTGCTACCATCAAATGTTTGCCCTCATTAGACTCCCCTCTGGAAGCGCTTTCACTGCAAGCTGCAGATTCCCTCCTAACAGCAAGCTTTAGGATAGGGTACTGAATTGTATCTTAACTGCGGCTAATAAGGCGATTATGGCAAAGAGAATATCTCCCGCAGGGAAGCTGCTACCATCAAATGTTTGCCCTCATTAGACTCCCCTCTGGAAGCGCTTTCACTGCAAGCTGCAGATTCCCTCCTAACAGCAAGATTTAGGATAGGGTACTGAATTGTATCTTAACTGCGGCTAATAAGGCGATTATGGCAAAGAGAATATCTACCGCAGGGAAGCTGCTACCATCAAATAGTTGCCCTCATTAGACTCCCCTCTGGAAGCGCTTTCACTGCAAGCTGCAGATTCCCTCCTAACAGCAAGCTTTAGGATAGGGTACTGAATTGTAACTTACTTTCGCCTAATAATGCGATTTTGGCAAAGAGACTATAACTCGCAGGGAAGCTGTTACCATCAAATGTTTGCCCTCGTTAGACTACCCTCTGGAAGCGCTTTCACTGCAAGCTGCAGATTCCCTCCTAACAGCAAGCTTTAGGATAGGGTACTGAATTGTAACTTACTTTCGCCTAATAACGCGATTTTGGCAAAGAGAGTATCTCCCGCAGGGAAGCTGCTACCATCAAATGTTTGCCCTCATTAGACTCCCCTCTGGAAGCGCTTTCACTGCAAGCTGCAGATTCCTTCCTAACAGCAAGCTTTAGGATAGGGTACTGAATCGTAACTTACTTTCGCCTAATAATGCGATTTTGGCAAAGAGAGTATCTCCCGCAGGGAAGCTGCTACCATCAAATGCTTGCCCTCATTAGACTCCCCTCTGGAAGCGCTTTCACTGCAAGCTGCAGATTCCCTCCTAACAGCAAGCTTTAGGATAGGGTACTGAATTGTAACTTAACTGCGGCTAAAAAGGCGATTTTAGCAAAGAGAATATCTCCCGCAGGGAAGCTGCTACCATCAAATCTTTTCCCTCATTAGACTGCCCTCTGGAAGCGCTTTCACTGCAAGCTGAAGATTCCCTCCTAACAGCAAGCTTTAGGATAGGGTACTGAATTGTAACTTACTTTCGCCTAGTAATGCGATTTTGGCAAAGAGAGTATCTCCCGCAGGGAAGCTGCTACCATCAAATGTTTGCCCTCGTTAGACTCCCCTCTGGAAGCGCTTTCACTGCAAGCTGCAGATTCCCTCCTAACAGCAAGCTTTAGGTTAGGGTACTGAATTGTAACTTACTTTCGGCTAATAATGCGATTTTGGCAAAGAGAGTATCTCCCGCAGGGAATCTGCTACCATCAAATGTTTGCCCTCATTAGACTCCCCTCTGGAAGCGCTTTCACTGCAAGCTGCAGATTCCTTCCTAACAGCAAGCTTTAGGATAGGGTACTGAATTGTAACTTACTTTCGCCTAATAATGCGATTTTGGCAAAGAGAGTATCTCCCGCAGGGAAGCTGCTACCATCAAATGTTAGCCCTCGTTAGAATCCCCTCTGGAAGCGCTTTCACTGCAAGCTGCAGATTCCCTCCTAACAGCAAGCTTTAGGATAGGGTACTGAATTGTAACTTAACTGTGGCTAATAAGGCGATTTTGGCAAAGAGAATATCTCCCGCAGGGAAGCTGCTACAATCAAATATTTGCCCTCATTAGTCTCCCCTCTGGAAGCGCTTTCACTGCAAGCTGCAGATTCCCTCCTAACAGCAAGCTTTAGGATAGGGTACTGAATTGTAACTTAACTGCGGCTAATAAGGCGATTTTGGCAAAGAGAATATCTCCCGCAGGGAAGCTGCTACCATCAAATATTTGCCCTCATTAGACTCCCCTCTGGAAGCGCTTTCACTGCAAGCTGCAGATTCCCTCCTAACAGCAAGCTTTAGGATAGGGTACTGAATTGTAACTTACTTTCGCCTAATAATGCGATTTTGGCAAAGAGAGTATCTCCTGCAGGGAAGCTGCTACCATCAAGTCTTTGCCCTCGTTAGACTCCCCTCTGGAAGCGCTTTCACTGCAAGCTGCAGATTCCCTCCTAACAGCAAGCTTTAGGATAGGGTACTGAATTGTATCTTAACTGCGGATAATTATGAGATTTTGGCAAAGAGAGTATCTCCCGCAGGGAAGCTGCTACCATCAAATGTTTGCCCTCATTATACTCCCCTCTGGAAGCGCTTTCACTGCAAGCTGCAGATTCCCTCCTAACAGCAAGCTTTAGGATAGGGTACTGAATTGTAACTTAACTGCTGCTAATAAGGCGATTTTGGCAAAGAGACTATCTCCCGCAGGGAAGCTGCTACCATCAAATGTTTGCCCTCATTAGACTCCCCTCTGGAAGCGCTTTCACTGCAAGCTGCAGATTCCTTCCTAACAGCAAGCTTTAGGATAGGGTACTGAATAGTAACTTAACTGCAGCTAATAAGGAGAATATGGCAAAGAGAATATCTCCCACAGGGAAACTGCTACCATCAAATGTTTGCCCTCATTAGACTCCCCTCTGGAAGCGCTTTCACTGCAAGCTGCAGATTCCCTCCTAACAGCAAGCTTTAGGATAGGGTACTGAATTGTAACTTACTTTCGCCTAATAATGCGATTATGGCAAAGAGAGTATCTCCCGCAGGGAAG